>NW_028249900.1:0-296632 GCF_964263255.1 Lissotriton vulgaris | reverse complement strand
GATCCACCTACAAATGTGAACTGACGTTCAAAAATAAAACATTTGAAAACGGACCATTTTCCACATTTCTGAAGCATGACGTAATGGGGGGGTGTTATCTCTTTTGTCGAAAATCAGCCGTTTTTGCTCGAACATTAAATGCCTCCAAATGGTATTTAATTAACTTCCCGAGCCCCTGGAAGCATGAAAATCACTTTAAACATGCTAATTTTAGCTCTAACACTGATGATCCACCTACAAATGTGAACTGACGTTCAAAAATAAAACATTTGAAAACGGACCATTTTCCACATTTCTGAAGCATGACTTAATGGGGGGGTGTTATCTCTTTTGTCGAAAATCAGCCGTTTTTGCTCGAACATTAAATGCCTCCAAATGGTATTTATTTCACTTCCCGGGGTGAAGAAACCCTTTTTGAGAACTCAGAGTGAGTAAATTGGCCATTTTCATGCACTTTTAACCATTCCATTAATCTTGTGTTTTGGGCCCCTGGAAGCATGAAAATCACTTTAAACATGCTAATTTTAGCTCTAACACTGATGATCCACCTACAAATGTGAACTGACGTTCAAAAATAAAACATTTGAAAACGGACCATTTTCCACATTTCTGAAGCATGACGTAATGGGGGGTGTTATCTCTTTTGTCGAAAATCAGCCGTTTTTGCTCGAACATTAAATGCCTCCAAATGGTATTTAATTAACTTCCCGAGCCCCTGGAAGCATGAAAATCACTTTAAACATGCTAATTTTAGCTCTAACACTGATGATCCACCTACAAATGTGAACTGACGTTCAAAAATAAAACATTTGAAAACGGACCATTTTCCACATTTCTGAAGCATGACGTAATGGGGGGGTGTTATCTCTTTTGTCGAAAATCAGCCGTTTTTGCTCGAACATTAAATGCCTCCAAATGGTATTTATTTCACTTCCCGAGCCCCTGGAAGCATGAAAATCACTTTAAACATGCTAATTTTAGCTCTAACACTGATGATCCACCTACAAATGTGAACTGACGTTCAAAAATAAAACATTTGAAAACGGACCATTTTCCACATTTCTGAAGCATGACGTAATGGGGGGGTGTTATCTCTTTTGTCGAAAATCAGCCGTTTTTGCTCGAACATTAAATGCCTCCAAATGGTATTTAATTAACTTCCCGAGCCCCTGGAAGCATGAAAATCACTTTAAACATGCTAATTTTAGCTCTAACACTGATGATCCACCTACAAATGTGAACTGACGTTCAAAAATAAAACATTTGAAAACGGACCATTTTCCACATTTCTGAAGCATGACGTAATGGGGGGGTGTTATCTCTTTTGTCGAAAATCAGCCGTTTTTGCTCAAACATTAAATGCCTCCAAATGGTATTTAATTAACTTCCCGGGGTGAAGAAACCCTTTTTGAGAACTCAGAGTGAGTAAATTGGCCATTTTCATGCAATTTTAACCATTCCATAAATCTTGTGTTTTGGGCCCCTGGAAGCATGAAAATCACTTTAAACATGCTAATTTTAGCTCTAACACTGATGATCCACCTACAAATGTGAACTGACGTTCAAAAATAAAACATTTGAAAACGGACCATTTTCCACATTTCTGAAGCATGACGTAATGGGGGGGTGTTATCTCTTTTGTCGAAAATCAGCCGTTTTTGCTCGAACATTAAATGCCTCCAAATGGTATTTAATTAACTTCCCGAGCCCCTGGAAGCATGAAAATCACTTTAAACATGCTAATTTTAGCTCTAACACTGATGATCCACCTACAAATGTGAACTGACGTTCAAAAATAAAACATTTGAAAACGGACCATTTTCCACATTTCTGAAGCATGACGTAATGGGGGGGTGTTATCTCTTTTGTCGAAAATCAGCCGTTTTTGCTCGAACATTAAATGCCTCCAAATGGTATTTAATTAACTTCCCGAGCCCCTGGAAGCATGAAAATCACTTTAAACATGCTAATTTTAGCTCTAACACTGATGATCCACCTACAAATGTGAACTGACGTTCAAAAATAAAACATTTGAAAACGGACCATTTTCCACATTTCTGAAGCATGACGTAATGAGGGGGTGTTATCTCTTTTGTCGAAAATCAGCCGTTTTTGCTCGAACATTAAATGCCTCCAAATGGTATTTAATTAACTTCCCGGGGTGAAGAAACCCTTTTTGAGAACTCAGAGTGAGTAAATTGGCCATTTTCATGCACTTTTAACCATTCCATTAATCTTGTGTTTTGGGCCCCTGGAAGCATGAAAATCACTTTAAACATGCTAATTTTAGCTCTAACACTGATGATCCACCTACAAATGTGAACTGACGTTCAAAAATAAAACATTTGAAAACGGACCATTTTCCACATTTCTGAAGCATGACGTAATGGGGGGGTGTTACCTCTTTTGTCGAAAATCAGCCGTTTTTGCTCGAACATTAAATGCCTCCAAATGGTATTTAATTAACTTCCCGAGCCCCTGGAAGCATGAAAATCACTTTAAACATGCTAATTTTAGCTCTAACACTGATGATCCACCTACAAATGTGAACTGACGTTCAAAAATAAAACATTTGAAAACGGACCATTTTCCACATTCCTGAAGCATGACGTAATGGGGGGGTGTTATCTCTTTTGTCGAAAATCAGCCGTTTTTGCTCGAACATTAAATGCCTCCAAATGGTATTTATTTCACTTCCCGGGGTGAAGAAACCCTTTTTGAGAACTCAGAGTGAGTAAATTGGCCATTTTCATGCACTTTTAACCATTCCATTAATCTTGTGTTTTGGGCCCCTGGAAGCATGAAAATCACTTTAAACATGCTAATTTTAGCTCTAACACTGATGATCCACCTACAAATGTGAACTGACGTTCAAAAATAAAACATTTGAAAACGGACCATTTTCCACATTTCTGAAGCATGACGTAATGGGGGGGTGTTATCTCTTTTGTCGAAAATCAGCCGTTTTTGCTCGAACATTAAATGCCTCCAAATGGTATTTAATTAACTTCCCGAGCCCCTGGAAGCATGAAAATCACTTTAAACATGCTAATTTTAGCTCTAACACTGATGATCCACCTACAAATGTGAACTGACGTTCAAAAATAAAACATTTGAAAACGGACCATTTTCCACATTTCTGAAGCATGACGTAATGGGGGGGTGTTATCTCTTTTGTCGATAATCAGCCGTTTTTGCTCGAACATTAAATGCCTCCAAATGGTATTTATTTCACTTCCCGAGCCCCTGGAAGCATGAAAATCACTTTAAACATGCTAATTTTAGCTCTAACACTGATGATCCACCTACAAATGTGAACTGACGTTCAAAAATAAAACATTTGAAAACGGACCATTTTCCAGATTTCTGAAGCATGACGTAATGGGGGGGTGTTATCTCTTTTGTCGAAAATCAGCCGTTTTTGCTCGAACATTAAATGCCTCCAAAAGGTATTTAATTAACTTCCCGGGGTGAAGAAACCCTTTTTGAGAACTCAGAGTGAGTAAATTGGCCATTTTCATGCACTTTTAACCATTCCATAAATCTTGTGTTTTGGGCCCCTGGAAGCATGAAAATCACTTTAAACATGCTAATTTTAGCTCTAACACTGATGATCCACCTACAAATGTGAACTGACGTTCAAAAATAAAACATTTGAAAACGGACCATTTTCCACATTCCTGAAGCATGACGTAATGGGGGGGTGTTATCTCTTTTGTCGAAAATCAGCCGTTTTTGCTCGAACATTAAATGCCTCCAAATGGTATTTATTTTACTTCCCGGGGTGAAGAAACCCTTTTTGAGAACTCAGAGTGAGTAAATTGGCCATTTTCATGCACTTTTAACCATTCCATTAATCTTGTGTTTTGGGCCCCTGGAAGCATGAAAATCACTTTAAACATGCTAATTTTAGCTCTAACACTGATGATCCACCTACAAATGTGAACTGACGTTCAAAAATAAAACATTTGAAAACGGGCCATTTTCCACATTTCTGAAGCATGACGTAATGGGGGGGTGTTATCTCTTTTGTCGAAAATCAGCCGTTTTTGCTCGAACATTAAATGCCTCCAAATGGTATTTAATTAACTTCCCGGGGTGAAGAAAACCTTTTTGAGAACTCAGAGTGAGTAAATTGGCCATTTTCATGCACTTTTAACCATTCCATAAATCTTGTGTTTTGGGCCCCTGGAAGCATGAAAATCACTTTAAACATGCTAATTTTAGCTCTAACACTGATGATCCACCTACAAATGTGAACTGATGTTCAAAAATAAAACATTTGAAAACGGACCATTTTCCACATTTCTGAAGCATGACGTAATGCGGGGGTGTTATCTCTTTTGTCGAAAATCAGCCGTTTTTGCTCGAACATTAAATGCCTCCAAATGGTATTTAATTAACTTCCCGAGCCCCTGGAAGCATGAAAATCACTTTAAACATGCTAATTTTAGCTCTAACACTGATGATCCACCTACAAATGTGAACTGACGTTCAAAAATAAAACATTTGAAAACGGACCATTTTCCACATTTCTGAAGCATGACTTAATGGGGGGGTGTTATCTCTTTTGTCGAAAATCAGCCGTTTTTGCTCGAACATTAAATGCCTCCAAATGGTATTTATTTCACTTCCCGGGGTGAAGAAACCCTTTTTGAGAACTCAGAGTGAGTAAATTGGCCATTTTCATGCACTTTTAACCATTCCATTAATCTTGTGTTTTGGGCCCCTGGAAGCATGAAAATCACTTTAAACATGCTAATTTTAGCTCTAACACTGATGATCCACCTACAAATGTGAACTGACGTTCAAAAATAAAACATTTGAAAACGGACCATTTTCCACATTTCTGAAGCATGACGTAATGGGGGGTGTTATCTCTTTTGTCGAAAATCAGCCGTTTTTGCTCGAACATTAAATGCCTCCAAATGGTATTTAATTAACTTCCCGAGCCCCTGGAAGCATGAAAATCACTTTAAACATGCTAATTTTAGCTCTAACACTGATGATCCACCTACAAATGTGAACTGACGTTCAAAAATAAAACATTTGAAAACGGACCATTTTCCACATTTCTGAAGCATGACGTAATGGGGGGGTGTTATCTCTTTTGTCGAAAATCAGCCGTTTTTGCTCGAACATTAAATGCCTCCAAATGGTATTTATTTCACTTCCCGAGCCCCTGGAAGCATGAAAATCACTTTAAACATGCTAATTTTAGCTCTAACACTGATGATCCACCTACAAATGTGAACTGACGTTCAAAAATAAAACATTTGAAAACGGACCATTTTCCACATTTCTGAAGCATGACGTAATGGGGGGGTGTTATCTCTTTTGTCGAAAATCAGCCGTTTTTGCTCGAACATTAAATGCCTCCAAATGGTATTTAATTAACTTCCCGAGCCCCTGGAAGCATGAAAATCACTTTAAACATGCTAATTTTAGCTCTAACACTGATGATCCACCTACAAATGTGAACTGACGTTCAAAAATAAAACATTTGAAAACGGACCATTTTCCACATTTCTGAAGCATGACGTAATGGGGGGGTGTTATCTCTTTTGTCGAAAATCAGCCGTTTTTGCTCAAACATTAAATGCCTCCAAATGGTATTTAATTAACTTCCCGGGGTGAAGAAACCCTTTTTGAGAACTCAGAGTGAGTAAATTGGCCATTTTCATGCAATTTTAACCATTCCATAAATCTTGTGTTTTGGGCCCCTGGAAGCATGAAAATCACTTTAAACATGCTAATTTTAGCTCTAACACTGATGATCCACCTACAAATGTGAACTGACGTTCAAAAATAAAACATTTGAAAACGGACCATTTTCCACATTTCTGAAGCATGACGTAATGGGGGGGGTGTTATCTCTTTTGCGAAAATCAGCCGTTTTTGCTCGAACATTAAATGCCTCCAAATGGTATTTAATTAACTTCCCGAGCCCCTGGAAGCATGAAAATCACTTTAAACATGCTAATTTTAGCTCTAACACTGATGATCCACCTACAAATGTGAACTGACGTTCAAAAATAAAACATTTGAAAACGGACCATTTTCCACATTTCTGAAGCATGACGTAATGGGGGGGTGTTATCTCTTTTGTCGAAAATCAGCCGTTTTTGCTCGAACATTAAATGCCTCCAAATGGTATTTAATTAACTTCCCGAGCCCCTGGAAGCATGAAAATCACTTTAAACATGCTAATTTTAGCTCTAACACTGATGATCCACCTACAAATGTGAACTGACGTTCAAAAATGAAACATTTGAAAACGGACCATTTTCCACATTTCTGAAGCATGACGTAATGAGGGGGTGTTATCTCTTTTGTCGAAAATCAGCCGTTTTTGCTCGAACATTAAATGCCTCCAAATGGTATTTAATTAACTTCCCGGGGTGAAGAAACCCTTTTTGAGAACTCAGAGTGAGTAAATTGGCCATTTTCATGCACTTTTAACCATTCCATTAATCTTGTGTTTTGGGCCCCTGGAAGCATGAAAATCACTTTAAACATGCTAATTTTAGCTCTAACACTGATGATCCACCTACAAATGTGAACTGACGTTCAAAAATAAAACATTTGAAAACGGACCATTTTCCACATTTCTGAAGCATGACGTAATGGGGGGTGTTATCTCTTTTGTCGAAAATCAGCCGTTTTTGCTCGAACATTAAATGCCTCCAAATGGTATTTAATTAACTTCCAGAGCCCCTGGAAGCATGAAAATCACTTTAAACATGCTAATTTTAGCTCTAACACTGATGATCCACCTACAAATGTGAACTGACGTTCAAAAATAAAACATTTGAAAACGGACCATTTTCCACATTTCTGAAGCATGACGTAATGGGGGGTGTTATCTCTTTTGTCGAAAATCAGCCGTTTTTGCTCGAACATTAAATGCCTCCAAATGGTATTTAATTAACTTCCCGGGGTGAAGAAACCCTTTTTGAGAACTCAGAGTGAGTAAATTGGCCATTTTCATGCACTTTTAACCATTCCATAAATCTTGTGTTTTGGGCCCCTGGAAGCATGAAAATCACTTTAAACATGCTAATTTTAGCTCTAACACTGATGATCCACCTACAAATGTGAACTGACGTTCAAAAATAAAACATTTGAAAACGGACCATTTTCCACATTTCTGAAGCATGACGTAATGGGGGGGGTGTTATCTCTTTTGTCGAAAATCAGCCGTTTTTGCTCGAACATTAAATGCCTCCAAATGGTATTTAATTAACTTCCCGAGCCCCTGGAAGCATGAAAATCACTTTAAACATGCTAATTTTAGCTCTAACACTGATGATCCACCTACAAATGTGAACTGACGTTCAAAAATAAAACATTTGAAAACGGACCATTTTCCACATTTCTGAAGCATGACGTAATGGGGGGGTGTTATCTCTTTTGTCGAAAATCAGCAGTTTTTGCTCGAACATTAAATGCCTCCAAATGGTATTTAATTAACTTCCCGAGCCCCTGGAAGCATGAAAATCACTTTAAACATGCTAATTTTAGCTCTAACACTGATGATCCACCTACAAATGTGAACTGAAGTTCAAAAATAAAACATTTGAAAACGGACCATTTTCCACATTTCTGAAGCATGACGTAATGGGGGGGTGTTATCTCTTTTGTCGAAAATCAGCCGTTTTTGCTCGAACATTAAATGCCTCCAAATGGTATTTAATTAACTTCCCGAGCCCCTGGAAGCATGAAAATCACTTTAAACATGCTAATTTTAGCTCTAACACTGATGATCCACCTACAAATGTGAACTGACGTTCAAAAATAAAACATTTGAAAACGGACCATTTTCCACATTTCTGAAGCATGACGTAATGGGGGGGTGTTATCTCTTTTGTCGAAAATCAGCCGTTTTTGCTCGAACATTAAATGCCTCCAAATGGTATTTAATTAACTTCCCGAGCCCCTGGAAGCATGAAAATCACTTTAAACATGCTAATTTTAGCTCTAACACTGATGATCCACCTATAAATGTGAACTGACGTTCAAAAATAAAACATTTGAAAACGGACCATTTTCCACATTTCTGAAGCATGACGTAATGGGGGGGGGTGTTATCTCTTTTGTCGAAAATCAGCCGTTTTTGCTCGAACATTAAATGCCTCCAAATGGTATTTAATTAACTTCCCGAGCCCCTGGAAGCATGAAAATCACTTTAAACATGCTAATTTTAGCTCTAACACTGATGATCCACCTACAAATGTGAACTGACGTTCAAAAATAAAACATTTGAAAACGGACCATTTTCCACATTTCTGAAGCATGACGTAATGGGGGGGTGTTATCTCTTTTGTCGAAAATCAGCCGTTTTTGCTCGAACATTAAATGCCTCCAAATGGTATTTAATTAACTTCCCGAGCCCCTGGAAGCATGAAAATCACTTTAAACATGTTAATTTTAGCTCTAACACTGATGATCCACCTACAAATGTGAACTGAAGTTCAAAAATAAAACATTTGAAAACGGACCATTTTCCACATTTCTGAAGCATGACGTAATGGGGGGGTGTTATCTCTTTTGTCGAAAATCAGCCGTTTTTGCTCGAACATTAAATGCCTCCAAATGGTATTTAATTAACTTCCCGAGCCCCTGGAAGCATGAAAATCACTTTAAACATGCTAATTTTAGCTCTAACACTGATGATCCACCTACAAATGTGAACTGACGTTCAAAAATAAAACATTTGAAAACGGACCATTTTCCACATTTCTGAAGCATGACGTAATGGGGGGGTGTTATCTCTTTTGTCGAAAATCAGCCGTTTTTGCTCGAACATTAAATGCCTCCAAATGGTATTTAATTAACTTCCCGAGCCCCTGGAAGCATGAAAATCACTTTAAACATGCTAATTTTAGCTCTAACACTGATGATCCACCTATAAATGTGAACTGACGTTCAAAAATAAAACATTTGAAAACGGACCATTTTCCACATTTCTGAAGCATGACGTAATGGGGGGGGGTGTTATCTCTTTTGTCGAAAATCAGCCGTTTTTGCTCGAACATTAAATGCCTCCAAATGGTATTTAATTAACTTCCCGAGCCCCTGGAATCATGAAAATCACTTTAAACATGCTAATTTTAGCTCTAACACTGATGATCCACCTACAAATGTGAACTGACGTTCAAAAATAAAACATTTGAAAACGGACCATTTTCCACATTTCTGAAGCATGACGTAATGGGGGGGTGTTATCTCTTTTGTCGAAAATCAGCCGTTTTTGCTCGAACATTAAATGCCTCCAAATGGTATTTAATTAACTTCCCGAGCCCCTGGAAGCATGAAAATCACTTTAAACATGTTAATTTTAGCTCTAACACTGATGATCCACCTACAAATGTGAACTGACGTTCAAAAATAAAACATTTGAAAACGGACCATTTTCCACATTTCTGAAGCATGACGTAATGGGGGGGTGTTATCTCTTTTGTCGAAAATCAGCCGTTTTTGCTCGAACCTTAAATGCCTCCAAATGGTATTTAATTACCTTCCCGGGGTGAAGAAACCCTTTTTGAGAACTCAGAGTGAGTAAATTGGCCATTTTCATGCACTTTTAACCATTCCATAAATCTTGTGTTTTGGGCCCCTGGAAGCATGAAAATCACTTTAAACATGCTAATTTTAGCTCTAACACTGATGATCCACCTACAAATGTGAACTGAAGTTCAAAAATAAAACATTTGAAAACGGACCATTTTCCACATTTCTGAAGCATGACGTAATGGGGGGGTGTTATCTCTTTTGTCGAAAATCAGCCGTTTTTGCTCGAACATTAAATGCCTCCAAATGGTATTTAATTAACTTCCCGAGCCCCTGGAAGCATGAAAATCACTTTAAACATGCTAATTTTAGCTCTAACACTGATGGTCCACCTACAAATGTGAACTGACGTTCAAAAATAAAACATTTGAAAACGGACCATTTTCCACATTTCTGAAGCATGACGTAATGGGGGGGTGTTATCTCTTTTGTCGAAAATCAGCCGTTTTTGCTCGAACATTAAATGCCTCCAAATGGTATTTAATTAACTTCCCGAGCCCCTGGAAGCATGAAAATCACTTTAAACATGCTAATTTTAGCTCTAACACTGATGATCCACCTACAAATGTGAACTGACGTTCAAAAATAAAACATTTGAAAACGGGCCATTTTCCACATTTCTGAAGCATGACGTAATGGGGGGGTGTTATCTCTTTTGTTGAAAATCAGCCGTTTTTGCTCGAACATTAAATGCCTCCAAATGGTATTTAATTAACTTCCCGGGGTGAAGAAACCCTTTTTGAGAACTCAGAGTGAGTAAATTGGCCATTTTCATGCACTTTTAACCATTCCATAAATCTTGTGTTTTGGGCCCCTGGAAGCATGAAAATCACTTTAAACATGCTAATTTTAGCTCTAACACTGATGATCCACCTACAAATGTGAACTGACGTTCAAAAATAAAACATTTGAAAACGGACCATTTTCCACATTTCTGAAGCATGACGTAATGGGGGGGTGTTATCTCTTTTGTCGAAAATCAGCCGTTTTTGCTCGAACATTAAATGCCTCCAAATGGTATTTAATTAACTTCCCGAGCCCCTGGAAGCATGAAAATCACTTTAAACATGCTAATTTTAGCTCTAACACTGATGATCCACCTACAAATGTGAACTGACGCTCAAAAATAAAACATTTGAAAACTGACCATTTTCCACATTTCTGAAGCATGACGTAATGGGGGGGTGTTATCTCTTTTGTCGAAAATCAGCCATTTTTGCTCGAACATTAAATGCCTCCAAATGGTATTTAATTAACTTCCCGGGGTGAAGAAACCCTTTTTGAGAACTCAGAGTGAGTAAATTGGCCATTTTCATGCACTTTTAACCATTCCATAAATCTTGTGTTTTGGGCCCCTGGAAGCATGAAAATCACTTTAAACATGCTAATTTTAGCTCTAACACTGATGATCCACCTACAAATGTGAACTGACGTTCAAAAATAAAACATTTGAAAACGGACCATTTTCCACATTTCTGAAGCATGACGTAATGGGGGGGTGTTATCTCTTTTGTCGAAAATCAGCCGTTTTTGCTCGAACATTAAATGCCTCCAAATGGTATTTAATTAACTTCCCGGGGTGAAGAAACCCTTTTTGAGAACTCAGAGTGAGTAAATTGGCCATTTTCATGCACTTTTAACCATTCCATTAATCTTGTGTTTTGGGCCCCTGGAAGCATGAAAATCACTTTAAACATGCTAATTTTAGCTCTAACACTGATGATCCACCTACAAATGTGAACTGACGTTCAAAAATAAAACATTTGAAAACGGACCATTTTCCACATTTCTGAAGCATGACGTAATGGGGGGTGTTATCTCTTTTGTCGAAAATCAGCCGTTTTTGCTCGAACATTAAATGCCTCCAAATGGTATTTAATTAACTTCCAGAGCCCCTGGAAGCATGAAAATCACTTTAAACATGCTAATTTTAGCTCTAACACTGATGATCCACCTACAAATGTGAACTGACGTTCAAAAATAAAACATTTGAAAACGGACCATTTTCCACATTTCTGAAGCATGACGTAATGGGGGGTGTTATCTCTTTTGTCGAAAATCAGCCGTTTTTGCTCGAACATTAAATGCCTCCAAATGGTATTTAATTAACTTCCCGGGGTGAAGAAACCCTTTTTGAGAACTCAGAGTGAGTAAATTGGCCATTTTCATGCACTTTTAACCATTCCATAAATCTTGTGTTTTGGGCCCCTGGAAGCATGAAAATCACTTTAAACATGCTAATTTTAGCTCTAACACTGATGATCCACCTACAAATGTGAACTGACGTTCAAAAATAAAACATTTGAAAACGGACCATTTTCCACATTTCTGAAGCATGACGTAATGGGGGGGGTGTTATCTCTTTTGTCGAAAATCAGCCGTTTTTGCTCGAACATTAAATGCCTCCAAATGGTATTTAATTAACTTCCCGAGCCCCTGGAAGCATGAAAACCACTTTAAACATGCTAATTTTAGCTCTAACACTGATGATCCACCTACAAATGTGAACTGACGTTCAAAAATAAAACATTTGAAAACGGACCATTTTCCACATTTCTGAAGCATGACGTAATGGGGGGGTGTTATCTCTTTTGTCGAAAATCAGCCGTTTTTGCTCGAACATTAAATGCCTCCAAATGGTATTTAATTAACTTCCCGAGCCCCTGGAAGCATGAAAATCACTTTAAACATGCTAATTTTAGCTCTAACACTGATGATCCACCTACAAATGTGAACTGACGTTCAAAAATAAAACATTTGAAAACGGACCATTTTCCACATTTCTGAAGCATGACGTAATGGGGGGGGTGTTATCTCTTTTGTCAAAAATCAGCCGTTTTTGCTCGAACATTAAATGCCTCCAAATGGTATTTAATTAACTTCCCGGGGTGAAGAAACCCTTTTTGAGAACTCAGAGTGAGTAAATTGGCCATTTTCATGCACTTTTAACCATTCCATAAATCTTGTGTTTTGGGCCCCTGGAAGCATGAAAATCACTTTAAACATGCTAATTTTAGCTCTAACACTGATGATCCACCTACAAATGTGAACTGACGTTCAAAAATAAAACATTTGAAAACGGACCATTTTCCACATTTCTGAAGCATGACGTAATGGGGGGGTGTTATCTCTTTTGTCGAAAATCAGCCGTTTTTGCTCGAACATTAAATGCCTCCAAGTGGTATTTAATTAACTTCCCGAGCCCCTGGAAGCATGAAAATCACTTTAAACATGCTAATTTTAGCTCTAACACTGATGATCCACCTACAAATGTGAACTGACGTTCAAAAATAAAACATTTGAAAACGGACCATTTTCCACATTTCTGAAGCATGACGTAATGGGGGGGTGTTATCTCTTTTGTCGAAAATCAGCCATTTTTGCTCGAACATTAAATGCCTCCAAATGGTATTTATTTCACTTCCCGGGGTGAAGAAACCCTTTTTGAGAACTCAGAGTGAGTAAATTGGCCATTTTCATGCACTTTTAACCATTCCATTAATCTTGTGTTTTGGGCCCCTGGAAGCATGAAAATCACTTTAAACATGCTAATTTTAGCTCTAACACTGATGATCCACCTACAAATGTGAACTGACGTTCAAAAATAAAACATTTGAAAACGGACCATTTTCCACATTTCTGAAGCATGACGTAATGGGGGGTGTTATCTCTTTTGTCGAAAATCAGCCGTTTTTGCTCGAACATTAAATGCCTCCAAATGGTATTTAATTAACTTCCCGAGCCCCTGGAAGCATGAAAATCACTTTAAACATGCTAATTTTAGCTCTAACACTGATGATCCACCTACAAATGTGAACTGACGTTCAAAAATAAAACATTTGAAAACGGACCATTTTCCACATTTCTGAAGCATGACGTAATGGGGGGGTGTTATCTCTTTTGTCGAAAATCAGCCGTTTTTGCTCGAACAATAAATGCCTCCAAATGGTATTTAATTAACCTCCCGGGGTGAAGAAACCCTTTTTGAGAACTCAGAGTGAGTAAATTGGCCATTTTCATGCACTTTTAACCATTCCATAAATCTTGTGTTTTGGGCCCCTGGAAGCATGAAAATCACTTTAAACATGCTAATTTTAGCTCTAACACTGATGATCCACCTACAAATGTGAACTGACGTTCAAAAATAAAACATTTGAAAACGGACCATTTTCCACATTTCTGAAGCATGACGTAATGGGGGGGGTGTTATCTCTTTTGTCGAAAATCAGCCGTTTTTGCTCGAACATTAAATGCCTCCAAATGGTATTTAATTAACTTCCCGAGCCCCTGAAAGCATGAAAATCACTTTAAACATGCTAATTTTAGCTCTAACACTGATGATCCACCTACAAATGTGAACTGACGTTCAAAAATAAAACATTTGAAAACGGACCATTTTCCACATTTCTGAAGCATGACGTAATGGGGGGGTGTTATCTCTTTTGTCGAAAATCAGCCGTTTTTGCTCGAACATTAAATGCCTCCAAATGGTATTTAATTAACTTCCCGGGGTGAAGAAACCCTTTTTGAGAACTCAGAGTGAGTAAATTGGCCATTTTCATGCACTTTTAACCATTCCATAAATATTGTGTTTTGGGCCCCTGGAAGCATGAAAATCACTTTAAACATGCTAATTTTAGCTCTAACACTGATGATCCACCTTCAAATGTGAACTGACGTTCAAAAATAAAACATTTGAAAACGGACCATTTTCCACATTTCTGAAGCATGACGTAATGGGGGGGTGTTATCTCTTTTGTCGAAAATCAGCCGTTTTTGCTCGAACATTAAATGCCTCCAAATGGTATTTAATTAACTTCCCGAGCCCCTGGAAGCATGAAAATCACTTTAAACATGCTAATTTTAGCTCTAACACTGATGATGCACCTACAAATGTGAACTAACGTTCAAAAATAAAACATTTGAAAACGGACCATTTTCCACATTTCTGAAGCATGACGTAATGGGGGGGTGTTATCTCTTTTGTCGAAAATCAGCCGTTTTTGCTCGAACATTAAATGCCTCCAAATGGTATTTAATTAACTTCCCGGGGTGAAGAAACCCTTTTTGAGAACTCAGAGTGAGTAAATTGGCCATTTTCATGCACTTTTAACCATTCCATAAATCTTGTGTTTTGGGCCCCTGGAAGCATGAAAATCACTTTAAACATGCTAATTTTAGCTCTAACACTGATGATCCACCTACAAATGTGAACTGACGTTCAAAAATAAAACATTTGAAAACGGACCATTTTCCACATTTCTGAAGCATGACGTAATGGGGGGGTGTTATCTCTTTTGTCGAAAATCAGCCGTTTTTGCTCGAACATTAAATGCCTCCAAATGGTATTTAATTAACTTCCCGGGGTGAAGAAACCCTTTTTGAGAACTCAGAGTGAGTAAATTGGCCATTTTCATGCACTTTTAACCATTCCATAAATCTTGTGTTTTGGGCCCCTGGAAGCATGAAAATCACTTTAAACATGCTAATTTTAGCTCTAACACTGATGATCCACCTACAAATGTGAACTGACGTTCAAAAATAAAACATTTGAAAACGGACCATTTTCCACATTTCTGAAGCATGACGTAATGGAGGGGTGTTATCTCTTTTGTCGAAAATCAGCCGTTTTTGCTCGAACATTAAATGCCTCCAAATGGTATTTAATTAACTTCCCGAGCCCCTGGAAGCATGAAAATCACTTTAAACATGCTAATTTTAGCTCTAACAGTGATGATCCACCTACAAATGTGAACTGACGTTCAAAAATAAAACATTTGAAAACGGACTATTTTCCACATTTCTGAAGCATGACGTAATGGGGGGGTGTTATCTCTTTTGTCGAAAATCAGCCGTTTTTGCTCGAACATTAAATGCCTCCAAATGGTATTTAATTAACTTCCCGAGCCCCTGGAAGCATGAAAATCACTTTAAACATGCTAATTTTAGCTCTAACACTGATGATCCACCTACAAATGTGAACTGACGTTCAAAAATAAAACATTTGAAAACGGACCATTTTCCACATTTCTGAAGCATGACGTAATGGGGGGGTGTTATCTCTTTTGTCGAAAATCAGCCGTTTTTGCTCGAACATTAAATGCCTCCAAATGGTATTTATTTCACTTCCCGAGCCCCTGGAAGCATGAAAATCACTTTAAACATGCTAATTTTAGCTCTAACACTGATGATCCACCTACAAATGTGAACTGACGTTCAAAAATAAAACATTTGAAAACGGACCATTTTCCACATTTCTGAAGCATGACGTAATGGGGGGGTGTTATCTCTTTTGTCGAAAATCAGCCATTTTTGCTCGAACATTAAATGCCTCCAAATGGTATTTAATTAACTTCCCGAGCCCCTGGAAGCATGAAAATCACTTTAAACATGCTAATTTTAGCTCTAACACTGATGATCCACCTACAAATGTGAACTGACGTTCAAAAATAAAACATTTGAAAACCGACCATTTTCCACATTTCTGAAGCATGACGTAATGGGGGGGTGTGATCTCTTTTGTCGAAAATCAGCCGTTTTTGCTCGAACATTAAATGCCTCCAAATGGTATTTAATTAACTTCCCGGGGTGAAGAAACCCTTTTTGAGAACTCAGAGTGAGTAAATTGGCCATTTTCATGCACTTTTAACCATTCCATAAATCTTGTGTTTTGGGCCCCTGGAAGCATGAAAATCACTTTAAACATGCTAATTTTAGCTCTAACACTGATGATCCACCTACAAATGTGAACTGAAGTTCAAAAATAAAACATTTGAAAACGGACCATTTTCCACATTTCTGAAGCATGACGTAATGGGGGGGTGTTATCTCTTTTGTCGAAAATCAGCCGTTTTTGCTCGAACATTAAATGCCTCCAAATGGTATTTAATTAACTTCCCGAGCCCCTGGAAGCATGAAAATCACTTTAAACATGCTAATTTTAGCTCTAACACTGATGATCCACCTACAAATGTGAACTGACGTTCAAAAATAAAACATTTGAAAACTGACCATTTTCCACATTTCTGAAGCATGACGTAATGGGGGGGTGTTATCTCTTTTGTCGAAAATCAGCCGTTTTTGCTCGAACATTAAATGCCTCCAAATGGTATTTAATTAACTTCCCGAGCCCCTGGAAGCATGAAAATCACTTTAAACATGCTAATTTTAGCTCTAACACTGATGATCCACCTACAAATGTGAACTGACGTTCAAAAATAAAACATTTGAAAACGGGCCATTTTCCACATTTCTGAAGCATGACGTAATGGGGGGGTGTTATCTCTTTTGTCGAAAATCAGCCGTTTTTGCTCGAACATTAAATGCCTCCAAATGGTATTTAATTAACTTCCCGGGGTGAAGAAACCCTTTTTGAGAACTCAGAGTGAGTAAATTGGCCATTTTCATGCACTTTTAACCATTCCATAAATCTTGTGTTTTGGGCCCCTGGAAGCATGAAAATCACTTTAAACATGCTAATTTTAGCTCTAACACTGATGATCCACCTACAAATGTGAACTGACGTTCAAAAATAAAACATTTGAAAACGGACCATTTTCCACATTTCTGAAGCATGACGTAATGGGGGGGTGTTATCTCTTTTGTCGAAAATCAGCCGTTTTTGCTCGAACATTAAATGCCTCCAAATGGTATTTAATTAACTTCCCGAGCCCCTGGAAGCATGAACATCACTTTAAACATGCTAATTTTAGCTCTAACACTGATGATCCACCTACAAATGTGAACTGATGTTCAAAAATAAAACATTTGAAAACGGACCATTTTCCACATTTCTGAAGCATGACGTAATGGGGGGGTGTTATCTCTTTTGTCGAAAATCAGCCGTTTTTGCTCGAACATTAAATGCCTCCAAATGGTATTTATTTCACTTCCCGGGGTGAAGAAACCCTTTTTGAGAACTCAGAGTGAGTAAATTGGCCATTTTCATGCACTTTTAACCATTCCATTAATCTTGTGTTTTGGGCCCCTGAAGCATGAAAATCACTTTAAACATGCTAATTTTAGCTCTAACACTGATGATCCACCTACAAATGTGAACTGACGTTCAAAAATAAAACATTTGAAAACGGACCATTTTCCACATTTCTGAAGCATGACGTAATGGGGGGTGTTATCTCTTTTGTCGAAAATCAGCCGTTTTTGCTCGAACATTAAATGCCTCCAAATGGTATTTAATTACCTTCCCGAGCCCCTGGAAGCATGAAAATCACTTTAAACATGCTAATTTTAGCTCTAACACTGATGATCCACCTACAAATGTGAACTGACGTTCAAAAATAAAACATTTGAAAACGGACCATTTTCCACATTTCTGAAGCATGACGTAATGGGGGGGTGTTATCTCTTTTGTCGAAAATCAGCCGTTTTTGCTCGAACAATAAATGCCTCCAAATGGTATTTAATTAACTTCCCGGGGTGAAGAAACCCTTTTTGAGAACTCAGAGTGAGTAAATTGGCCATTTTCATGCACTTTTAACCATTCCATAAATCTTGTGTTTTGGGCCCCTGGAAGCATGAAAATCACTTTAAACATGCTAATTTTAGCTCTAACACTGATGATCCACCTACAAATGTGAACTGACGTTCAAAAATAAAACATTTGAAAACGGACCATTTTCCACATTTCTGAAGCATGACGTAATGGGGGGGGTGTTATCTCTTTTGTCGAAAATCAGCCGTTTTTGCTCGAACATTAAATGCCTCCAAATGGTATTTAATTAACTTCCCGAGCCCCTGGAAGCATGAAAATCACTTTAAACATGCTAATTTTAGCTCTAACACTGATGATCCACCTACAAATGTGAACTGACGTTCAAAAATAAAACATTTGAAAACGGACCATTTTCCACATTTCTGAAGCATGACGTAATGGGGGGGTGTTATCTCTTTTGTCGAAAATCAGCCGTTTTTGCTCGAACATTAAATGCCTCCAAATGGTATTTAATTAACTTCCCGGGGTGAAGAAACCCTTTTTGAGAACTCAGAGTGAGTAAATTGGCCATTTTCATGCACTTTTAACCATTCCATAAATATTGTGTTTTGGGCCCCTGGAAGCATGAAAATCACTTTAAACATGCTAATTTTAGCTCTAACACTGATGATCCACCTTCAAATGTGAACTGACGTTCAAAAATAAAACATTTGAAAACGGACCATTTTCCACATTTCTGAAGCATGACGTAATGGGGGGTGTTATCTCTTTTGTCGAAAATCAGCCGTTTTTGCTCGAACATTAAATGCCTCCAAATGGTATTTAATTAACTTCCCGAGCCCCTGGAAGCATGAAAATCACTTTAAACATGCTAATTTTAGCTCTAACACTGATGATCCACCTACAAATGTGAACTAACGTTCAAAAATAAAACATTTGAAAACGGACCATTTTCCACATTTCTGAAGCATGACGTAATGGGGTGGTGTTATCTCTTTTGTCGAAAATCAGCCGTTTTTGCTCGAACATTAAATGCCTCCAAATGGTATTTAATTAACTTCCCGGGGTGAAGAAACCCTTTTTGAGAACTCAGAGTGAGTAAATTGGCCATTTTCATGCACTTTTAACCATTCCATAAATCTTGTGTTTTGGGCCCCTGGAAGCATGAAAATCACTTTAAACATGCTAATTTTAGCTCTAACACTGATGATCCACCTACAAATGTGAACTGACGTTCAAAAATAAAACATTTGAAAACGGACCATTTTCCACATTTCTGAAGCATGACGTAATGGGGGGGTGTTATCTCTTTTGTCGAAAATCAGCCGTTTTTGCTCGAACATTAAATGCCTCCAAATGGTATTTAATTAACTTCCCGAGCCCCTGGAAGCATGAAAATCACTTTAAACATGCTAATTTTAGCTCTAACACTGATGATCCACCTACAAATGTGAACTGACGTTCAAAAATAAAACATTTGAAAACGGACCATTTTCCACATTTCTGAAGCATGACGTAATGGGGGGGTGTTATCTCTTTTGTCGAAAATCAGCCGTTTTTGCTCGAACAATAAATGCCTCCAAATGGTATTTAATTAACTTCCCGGGGTGAAGAAACCCTTTTTGAGAACTCAGAGTGAGTAAATTGGCCATTTTCATGCACTTTTAACCATTCCATAAATCTTGTGTTTTGGGCCCCTGGAAGCATGAAAATCACTTTAAACATGCTAATTTTAGCTCTAACACTGATGATCCACCTACAAATGTGAACTGACGTTCAAAAATAAAACATTTGAAAACGGACCATTTTCCACATTTCTGAAGCATGACGTAATGGGGGGGGTGTTATCTCTTTTGTCGAAAATCAGCCGTTTTTGCTCGAACATTAAATGCCTCCAAATGGTATTTAATTAACTTCCCGAGCCCCTGGAAGCATGAAAATCACTTTAAACATGCTAATTTTAGCTCTAACACTGATGATCCACCTACAAATGTGAACTGACGTTCAAAAATAAAACATTTGAAAACGGACCATTTTCCACATTTCTGAAGCATGACGTAATGGGGGGGTGTTATCTCTTTTGTCGAAAATCAGCCGTTTTTGCTCGAACATTAAATGCCTCCAAATGGTATTTAATTAACTTCCCGGGGTGAAGAAACCCTTTTTGAGAACTCAGAGTGAGTAAATTGGCCATTTTCATGCACTTTTAACCATTCCATAAATGTTGTGTTTTGGGCCCCTGGAAGCATGAAAATCACTTTAAACATGCTAATTTTAGCTCTAACACTGATGATCCACCTTCAAATGTGAACTGACGTTCAAAAATAAAACATTTGAAAACGGACCATTTTCCACATTTCTGAAGCATGACGTAATGGGGGGTGTTATCTCTTTTGTCGAAAATCAGCCGTTTTTGCTCGAACATTAAATGCCTCCAAATGGTATTTAATTAACTTCCCGAGCCCCTGGAAGCATGAAAATCACTTTAAACATGCTAATTTTAGCTCTAACACTGATGATCCACCTACAAATGTGAACTAACGTTCAAAAATAAAACATTTGAAAACGGACCATTTTCCACATTTCTGAAGCATGACGTAATGGGGTGGTGTTATCTCTTTTGTCGAAAATCAGCCGTTTTTGCTCGAACATTAAATGCCTCCAAATGGTATTTAATTAACTTCCCGGGGTGAAGAAACCCTTTTTGAGAACTCAGAGTGAGTAAATTGGCCATTTTCATGCACTTTTAACCATTCCATAAATCTTGTGTTTTGGGCCCCTGGAAGCATGAAAATCACTTTAAACATGCTAATTTTAGCTCTAACACTGATGATCCACCTACAAATGTGAACTGACGTTCAAAAATAAAACATTTGAAAACGGACCATTTTCCACATTTCTGAAGCATGACGTAATGGGGGGGTGTTATCTCTTTTGTCGAAAATCAGCCGTTTTTGCTCGAACATTAAATGCCTCCAAATGGTATTTAATTAACTTCCCGGGGTGAAGAAACCCTTTTTGAGAACTCAGAGTGAGTAAATTGGCCATTTTCATGCACTTTTAACCATTCCATAAATCTTGTGTTTTGGGCCCCTGGAAGCATGAAAATCACTTTAAACATGCTAATTTTAGCTCTAACTCTGATGATCCACCTACAAATGTGAACTGACGTTCAAAAATAAAACATTTGAAAACGGACCATTTTCCACATTTCTGAAGCATGACGTAATGGGGGGGTGTTATCTCTTTTGTCGAAACTCAGCCGTTTTTGCTCGAACATTAAATGCCTCCAAATGGTATTTAATTAACTTCCCGAGCCCCTGGAAGCATGAAAATCACTTTAAACATGCTAATTTTAGCTCTAACACTGATGATCCACCTACAAATGTGAACTGACGTTCAAAAATAAAACATTTGAAAACGGACCATTTTCCACATTTCTGAAGCATGACGTAATGGGGGGGTGTTATCTCTTTTGTCGAAAATCAGCCGTTTTTGCTCGAACATTAAATGCCTCCAAATGGTATTTAATTAACTTCCCGAGCCCCTGGAAGCATGAAAATCACTTTAAACATGCTAATTTTAGCTCTAACACTGATGATCCACCTACAAATGTGAACTGACGTTCAAAAATAAAACATTTGAAAACGGACCATTTTCCACATTTCTGAAGCATGACGTAATGGGGGGGTGTTATCTCTTTTGTCGAAAATCAGCCGTTTTTGCTAGAACATTAAATGCCTCCAAATGGTATTTATTTCACTTCCCGAGCCCCTGGAAGCATGAAAATCACTTTAAACATGCTAATTTTAGCTCTAACACTGATGATCCACCTACAAATGTGAACTGACGTTCAAAAATAAAACATTTGAAAACGGACCATTTTCCACATTTCTGAAGCATGACGTAATGGGGGGGTGTTATCTCTTTTGTCGAAAATCAGCCGTTTTTGCTCGAACATTAAATGCCTCCAAATGGTATTTAATTAACTTCCCGGGGTGAAGAAACCCTTTTTGAGAACTCAGAGTGAGTAAATTGGCCATTTTCATGCACTTTTAACCATTCCATAAATCTTGTGTTTTGGGCCCCTGGAAGCATGAAAATCACTTTAAACATGCTAATTTTAGCTCTAACACTGATGATCCACCTACAAATGTGAACTGACGTTCAAAAATAAAACATTTGAAAACGGACCATTTTCCACATTTCTGAAGCATGACGTAATGGGGGGGTGTTATCTCTTTTGTCGAAAATCAGCCGTTTTTGCTCGAACATTAAATGCCTCCAAATGGTATTTAATTAACTTCCCGAGCCCCTGGAAGCATGAAAATCACTTTAAACATGCTAATTTTAGCTCTAACACTGATGATCCACCTACAAATGTGAACTGACGTTCAAAAATAAAACATTTGAAAACGGACCATTTTCCACATTTCTGAAGCATGACGTAATGGGGGGGTGTTATCTCTTTTGTCGAAAATCAGCCGTTTTTGCTCGAACATTAAATGCCTCCAAATGGTATTTATTTCACTTCCCGGGGTGAAGAAACCCTTTTTGAGAACTCAGAGTGAGTAAATTGGCCATTTTCATGCACTTTTAACCATTCCATTAATCTTGTGTTTTGGGCCCCTGGAAGCATGAAAATCACTTTAAACATGCTAATTTTAGCTCTAACACTGATGATCCACCTACAAATGTGAACTGACGTTCAAAAATAAAACATTTGAAAACGGACCATTTTCCACATTTCTGAAGCATGACGTAATGGGGGGGTGTTATCTCTTTTGTCGAAAATCAGCCGTTTTTGCTCGAACATTAAATGCCTCCAAATGGTATTTAATTAACTTCCCGAGCCCCTGGAAGCATGAAAATCACTTTAAACATGCTAATTTTAGCTCTAACACTGATGATCCACCTACAAATGTGAACTGACGTTCAAAAATAAAACATTTGAAAACGGACCATTTTCCACATTTCTGAAGCATGACGTAATGGGGGGTGTTATCTCTTTTGTCGAAAATCAGCCGTTTTTGCTCGAACATTAAATGCCTCCAAATGGTATTTATTTCACTTCCCGGGGTGAAGAAACCCTTTTTGAGAACTCAGAGTGAGTAAATTGGCCATTTTCATGCACTTTTAACCATTCCATTAATCTTGTGTTTTGGGCCCCTGGAAGCATGAAAATCACTTTAAACATGCTAATTTTAGCTCTAACACTGATGATCCACCTACAAATGTGAACTGACGTTCAAAAATAAAACATTTGAAAACGGACCATTTTCCACATTTCTGAAGCATGACGTAATGGGGGGGTGTTATCTCTTTTGTCGAAAATCAGCCATTTTTGCTCGAACATTAAATGCCTTCAAATGGTATTTAATTAACTTCCCGGGTGAAGAAACCCTTTTTGAGAACTCAGAGTGAGTAAATTGGCCATTTTCATGCACTTTTAACCATTCCATAAATCTTGTGTTTTGGGCCCCTGGAAGCATGAAAATCACTTTAAACATGCTAATTTTAGCTCTAACACTGATGATCCACCTACAAATGTGAACTGACGTTCAAAAATAAAACATTTGAAAACAGACCATTTTCCACATTTCTGAAGCATGACGTAATGGGGGGGTGTTATCTCTTTTGTCGAAAATCAGCCGTTTTTGCTCGAACATTAAATGCCTCCAAATGGTATTTAATTAACTTCCCGGGGTGAAGAAACCCTTTTTAAGAACTCAGAGTGAGTAAATTGGCCATTTTCATGCACTTTTAACCATTCCATAAATCTTGTGTTTTGGGCCCCTGGAAGCATGAAAATCACTTTAAACATGCTAATTTTAGCTCTAACACTGATGATCCACCTCCAAATGTGAACTGACGTTCAAAAATAAAACATTTGAAAACGGACCATTTTCCACATTTCTGAAGCATGACGTAATGGGGGGGTGTTATCTCTTTTGTCGAAAATCAGCCGTTTTTGCTCGAACATTAAATGCCTCCAAATGGTATTTAATTAACTTCCCGAGCCCCTGGAAGCATGAAAATCACTTTAAACATGCTAATTTTAGCTCTAACACTGATGATCCACCTACAAATGTGAACTGACGTTCAAAAATAAAACATTTGAAAACGGACCATTTTCCACATTTCTGAAGCATGACGTAATGGGGGGGTGTTATCTCTTTTGTCGAAAATCAGCCGTTTTTGCTCGAACATTAAATGCCTCCAAATGGTATTTAATTAACTTCCCGAGCCCCTGGAAGCATGAAAATCACTTTAAACATGCTAATTTTAGCTCTAACACTGATGATCCACCTACAAATGTGAACTGACGTTCAAAAATAAAACATTTGAAAACGGACCATTTTCCACATTTCTGAAGCATGATGTAATGGGGGGGTGTTATCTCTTTTGTCGAAAATCAGCCGTTTTTGCTCGAACATTAAATGCCTCCAAATGGTATTTATTTCACTTCCCGAGCCCCTGGAAGCATGAAAATCACTTTAAACATGCTAATTTTAGCTCTAACACTGATGATCCAACTACAAATGTGAACTGACGTTCAAAAATAAAACATTTGAAAACGGACCATTTTCCACATTTCTGAAGCATGACGTAATGGGGGGGTGTTATCTCTTTTGTCGAAAATCAGCCGTTTTTGCTCGAACATTAAATGCCTCCAAATGGTATTTAATTAACTTCCCGGGGTGAAGAACCCCTTTTTGAGAACTCAGAGTGAGTAAATTGGCCATTTTCATGCACTTTTAACCATTCCATAAATCTTGTGTTTTGGGCCCCTGGAAGCATGAAAATCACTTTAAACATGCTAATTTTAGCTCTAACACTGATGATCCACCTACAAATGTGAACTGACGTTCAAAAATAAAACATTTGAAAACGGACCATTTTCCACATTTCTGAAGCATGACGTAATGGGGGGGTGTTATCTCTTTTGTCGAAAATCAGCCGTTTTTGCTCGAACATTAAATGCCTCCAAATGGTATTTAATTAACTTCCCGAGCCCCTGGAAGCATGAAAATCACTTTAAACATGCTAATTTTAGCTCTAACACTGATGATCCACCTACAAATGTGAACTGACGTTCAAAAATAAAACATTTGAAAACGGACCATTTTCCACATTTCTGAAGCATGACGTAACGGGGGGGTGTTATCTCTTTTGTCGAAAATCAGCCGTTTTTGCTCGAACATTAAATGCCTCCAAATGGTATTTAATTAACTTCCCGGGGTGAAGAAACCCTTTTTGAGAACTCAGAGTGAGTAAATTGGCCATTTTCATGCACTTTTAACCATTCCATAAATCTTGTGTTTTGGGCCCCTGGAAGCATGAAAATCACTTTAAACATGCTAATTTTAGCTCTAACACTGATGATCCACCTACAAATGTGAACTGACGTTCAAAAATAAGACCTTTGAAAACGGACCATTTTCCACATTTCTGAAGCATGACGTAATGGGGGGGTGTTATCTCTTTTGTCGAAAATCAGCCGTTTTTGCTCGAACATTAAATGCCTCCAAATGGTATTTAATTAACTTCCCGAGCCCCTGGAAGCATGAAAATCACTTTAAACATGCTAATTTTAGCTCTAACACTGATGATCCACCTACAAATGTGAACTGACGTTCAAAAATAAAACATTTGAAAACGGACCATTTTCCACATTTCTGAAGCATGACGTAATGGGGGGGTGTTATCTCTTTTGTCGAAAATCAGCCATTTTTGCTCGAACATTAAATGCCTCCAAATGGTATTTAATTAACTTCCCGGGGTGAAGAAACCCTTTTTGAGAACTCAGAGTGAGTAAATTGGCCATTTTCATGCACTTTTAAACATTCCATAAATCTTGTGTTTTGGGCCCCTGGAAGCATGAAAATCACTTTAAACATGCTAATTTTAGCTCTAACACTGATGATCCACCTACAAATGTGAACTGACGTTCAAAAATAAAACATTTGAAAACGGACCATTTTCCACATTTCTGAAGCATGACGTAATGGGGGGGGTGTTATCTCTTTTGTCGAAAATCAGCCGTTTTTGCTCGAACATTAAATGCCTCCAAATGGTATTTATTTCACTTCCCGAACCCCTGGAAGCATGAAAATCACTTTAAACATGCTAATTTTAGCTCTAACACTGATGATCCACCTACAAATGTGAACTGACGTTCAAAAATAAAACATTTGAAAACGGACCATTTTCCACATTTCTGAAGCATGACGTAATGGGGGGGTGTTATCTCTTTTGTCGAAAATCAGCCGTTTTTGCTCGAACATTAAATGCCTCCAAATGGTATTTATTTCACTTCCCGAGCCCCTGGAAGCATGAAAATCACTTTAAACATGCTAATTTTAGCTCTAACACTGATGATCCACCTACAAATGTGAACTGACGTTCAAAAATAAAACATTTGAAAACGGACCATTTTCCACATTTCTGAAGCATGACGTAATGGGGGGGTGTTATCTCTTTTGCCGAAAATCAGCCGTTTTTGCTCGAACATTAAATGCCTCCAAATGGTATTTATTTCACTTCCCGAGCCCCTGGAAGCATGAAAATCACTTTAAACATGCTAATTTTAGCTCTAACACTGATGATCCACCTACAAATGTGAACTGACGTTCAAAAATAAAACATTTGAAAACGGACCATTTTCCACATTTCTGAAGCATGACGTAATGGGGGGGTGTTATCTCTTTTGTCGAAAATCAGCCGTTTTTGCTCGAACATTAAATGCCTCCAAATGGTATTTAATTAACTTCCCGAGCCCCTGGAAGCATGAAAATCACTTTAAACATGCTAATTTTAGCTCTAACACTGATGATCCACCTACAAATGTGAACTGACGTTCAAAAACAAAACATTTGAAAACGGACCATTTTCCACATTTCTGAAGCATGACGTAATGGGGGGGTGTTATCTCTTTTGTCGAAAATCAGCCGTTTTTGCTCGAACATTAAATGCCTCCAAATGGTATTTAATTAACTTCCCGAGCCCCTGGAAGCATGAAAATCCCTTTAAACATGCTAATTTTAGCTCTAACACTGATGATCCACCTACAAATGTGAACTGACGTTCAAAAATAAAACATTTGAAAACAGACCATTTTCCACATTTCTGAAGCATGACGTAATGGGGGGGTGTTATCTCTTTTGTCGAAAATCAGCCGTTTTTGCTCGAACATTAAATGCCTCCAAATGGTATTTAATTAACTTCCCGGGGTGAAGAAACCCTTTTTGAGAACTCAGAGTGAGTAAATTGGCCATTTTCATGCACTTTTAACCATTCCATAAATCTTGTGTTTTGGGCCCCTGGAAGCATGAAAATCACTTTAAACATGCTAATTTTAGCTCTAACTCTGATGATCCACCTACAAATGTGAACTGACGTTCAAAAATAAAACATTTGAAAACGGACCATTTTCCACATTTCTGAAGCATGACGTAATGGGGGGGTGTTATCTCTTTTGTCGAAAATCAGCCGTTTTTGCTCGAACATTAAATGCCTCCAAATGGTATTTAATTAACTTCCCGAGCCCCTGGAAGCATGAAAATCACTTTAAACATGCTAATTTTAGCTCTAACACTGATGATCCACCTACAAATGTGAACTGACGTTCAAAAATAAAACATTTGAAAACGGACCATTTTCCACATTTCTGAAGCATGATGTAATGGGGGGGTGTTATCTCTTTTGTCGAAAATCAGCCGTTTTTGCTTGAACATTAAATGCCTCCAAATGGTATTTAATTAACTTCCCGAGCCCCTGGAAGCATGAAAATCACTTTAAACATGCTAATTTTAGCTCTAACACTGATGATCCACCTACAAATGTGAACTGACGTTCAAAAATAAAACATTTGAAAACGGACCATTTTCCACATTTCTGAAGCATGACGTAATGGGGGGGTGTTATCTCTTTTGTCGAAAATCAGCCGTTTTTGCTCGAACATTAAATGCCTCCAAATGGTATTTATTTCACTTCCCGAGCCCCTGGAAGCATGAAAATCACTTTAAACATGCTAATTTTAGCTCTAACACTGATGATCCACCTACAAATGTGAACTGACGTTCAAAAATAAAACATTTGAAAACGGACCATTTTCCACATTTCAGAAGCATGACGTAATGGGGGGGTGTTATCTCTTTTGTCGAAAATCAGCCGTTTTTGCTCGAACATTAAATGCCTCCAAATGGTATTTATTTCAATTCCCGGGGTGAAGAAACCCTTTTTGAGAACTCAGAGTGAGTAAATTGGCCATTTTCATGCACTTTTAACCATTCCATTAATCTTGTGTTTTGGGCCCCTGGAAGCATGAAAATCACTTTAAACATGCTAATTTTAGCTCTAACACTGATGATCCACCTACAAATGTGAACTGACGTTCAAAAATAAAACATTTGAAAACGGACCATTTTCCACATTTCTGAAGCATGACGTAATGGGGGGGTGTTATCTCTTTTGTCGAAAATCAGCCGTTTTTGCTCGAACATTAAATGCCTTCAAATGGTATTTAATTAACTTCCCGGGTGAAGAAACCCTTTTTGAGAACTCAGAGTGAGTAAATTGGCCATTTTCATGCACTTTTAACCATTCCATAAATCTTGTGTTTTGGGCCCCTGGAAGCATGAAAATCACTTTAAACATGCTAATTTTAGCTCTAACACTGATGATCCACCTACAAATGTGAACTGACGTTCAAAAATAAAACATTTGAAAACAGACCATTTTCCACATTTCTGAAGCATGACGTAATGGGGGGGTGTTATCTCTTTTGTCGAAAATCAGCCGTTTTTGCTCGAACATTAAATGCCTCCAAATGGTATTTAATTAACTTCCCGGGGTGAAGAAACCCTTTTTAAGAACTCAGAGTGAGTAAATTGGCCATTTTCATGCACTTTTAACCATTCCATAAATCTTGTGTTTTGGGCCCCTGGAAGCATGAAAATCACTTTAAACATGCTAATTTTAGCTCTAACACTGATGATCCACCTCCAAATGTGAACTGACGTTCAAAAATAAAACATTTGAAAACGGACCATTTTCCACATTTCTGAAGCATGACGTAATGGGGGGGTGTTATCTCTTTTGTCGAAAATCAGCCGTTTTTGCTCGAACATTAAATGCCTCCAAATGGTATTTAATTAACTTCCCGAGCCCCTGGAAGCATGAAAATCACTTTAAACATGCTAATTTTAGCTCTAACACTGATGATCCACCTACAAATGTGAACTGACGTTCAAAAATAAAACATTTGAAAACGGACCATTTTCCACATTTCTGAAGCATGACGTAATGGGGGGGTGTTATCTCTTTTGTCGAAAATCAGCCGTTTTTGCTCGAACATTAAATGCCTCCAAATGGTATTTAATTAACTTCCCGAGCCCCTGGAAGCATGAAAATCACTTTAAACATGCTAATTTTAGCTCTAACACTGATGATCCACCTACAAATGTGAACTGACGTTCAAAAATAAAACATTTGAAAACGGACCATTTTCCACATTTCTGAAGCATGATGTAATGGGGGGGTGTTATCTCTTTTGTCGAAAATCAGCCGTTTTTGCTCGAACATTAAATGCCTCCAAATGGTATTTATTTCACTTCCCGAGCCCCTGGAAGCATGAAAATCACTTTAAACATGCTAATTTTAGCTCTAACACTGATGATCCACCTACAAATGTGAACTGACGTTCAAAAATAAAACATTTGAAAACGGACCATTTTCCACATTTCTGAAGCATGACGTAATGGGGGGGTGTTATCTCTTTTGTCGAAAATCAGCCGTTTTTGCTCGAACATTAAATGCCTCCAAATGGTATTTAATTAACTTCCCGGGGTGAAGAAACCCTTTTTGAGAACTCAGAGTGAGTAAATTGGCCATTTTCATGCACTTTTAACCATTCCATAAATCTTGTGTTTTGGGCCCCTGGAAGCATGAAAATCACTTTAAACATGCTAATTTTAGCTCTAACACTGATGATCCACCTACAAATGTGAACTGACGTTCAAAAATAAAACATTTGAAAACGGACCATTTTCCACATTTCTGAAGCATGACGTAATGGGGGGGTGTTATCTCTTTTGTCGAAAATCAGCCGTTTTTGCTCGAACATTAAATGCCTCCAAATGGTATTTAATTAACTTCCCGAGCCCCTGGAAGCATGAAAATCACTTTAAACATGCTAATTTTAGCTCTAACACTGATGATCCACCTACAAATGTGAACTGACGTTCAAAAATAAAACATTTGAAAACTGACCATTTTCCACATTTCTGAAGCATGACGTAACGGGGGGGTGTTATCTCTTTTGTCGAAAATCAGCCGTTTTTGCTCGAACATTAAATGCCTCCAAATGGTATTTAATTAACTTCCCGGGGTGAAGAAACCCTTTTTGAGAACTCAGAGTGAGTAAATTGGCCATTTTCATGCACTTTTAACCATTCCATAAATCTTGTGTTTTGGGCCCCTGGAAGCATGAAAATCACTTTAAACATGCTAATTTTAGCTCTAACACTGATGATCCACCTACAAATGTGAACTGACGTTCAAAAATAAGACCTTTGAAAACGGACCATTTTCCACATTTCTGAAGCATGACGTAATGGGGGGGTGTTATCTCTTTTGTCGAAAATCAGCCGTTTTTGCTCGAACATTAAATGCCTCCAAATGGTATTTAATTAACTTCCCGAGCCCCTGGAAGCATGAAAATCACTTTAAACATGCTAATTTTAGCTCTAACACTGATGATCCACCTACAAATGTGAACTGACGTTCAAAAATAAAACATTTGAAAACGGACCATTTTCCACATTTCTGAAGCATGACGTAATGGGGGGGTGTTATCTCTTTTGTCGAAAATCAGCCATTTTTGCTCGAACATTAAATGCCTCCAAATGGTATTTAATTAACTTCCCGGGGTGAAGAAACCCTTTTTGAGAACTCAGAGTGAGTAAATTGGCCATTTTCATGCACTTTTAAACATTCCATAAATCTTGTGTTTTGGGCCCCTGGAAGCATGAAAATCACTTTAAACATGCTAATTTTAGCTCTAACACTGATGATCCACCTACAAATGTGAACTGACGTTCAAAAATAAAACATTTGAAAACGGACCATTTTCCACATTTCTGAAGCATGACGTAATGGGGGGGTGTTATCTCTTTTGTCGAAAATCAGCCGTTTTTGCTCGAACATTAAATGCCTCCAAATGGTATTTATTTCACTTCCCGAACCCCTGGAAGCATGAAAATCACTTTAAACATGCTAATTTTAGCTCTAACACTGATGATCCACCTACAAATGTGAACTGACGTTCAAAAATAAAACATTTGAAAACGGACCATTTTCCACATTTCTGAAGCATGACGTAATGGGGGGGTGTTATCTCTTTTGTCGAAAATCAGCCGTTTTTGCTCGAACATTAAATGCCTCCAAATGGTATTTATTTCACTTCCCGAGCCCCTGGAAGCATGAAAATCACTTTAAACATGCTAATTTTAGCTCTAACACTGATGATCCACCTACAAATGTGAACTGACGTTCAAAAATAAAACATTTGAAAACGGACCATTTTCCACATTTCTGAAGCATGACGTAATGGGGGGGTGTTATCTCTTTTGCCGAAAATCAGCCGTTTTTGCTCGAACATTAAATGCCTCCAAATGGTATTTATTTCACTTCCCGAGCCCCTGGAAGCATGAAAATCACTTTAAACATGCTAATTTTAGCTCTAACACTGATGATCCACCTACAAATGTGAACTGACGTTCAAAAATAAAACATTTGAAAACGGACCATTTTCCACATTTCTGAAGCATGACGTAATGGGGGGGTGTTATCTCTTTTGTCGAAAATCAGCCGTTTTTGCTCGAACATTAAATGCCTCCAAATGGTATTTAATTAACTTCCCGAGCCCCTGGAAGCATGAAAATCACTTTAAACATGCTAATTTTAGCTCTAACACTGATGATCCACCTACAAATGTGAACTGACGTTCAAAAACAAAACATTTGAAAACGGACCATTTTCCACATTTCTGAAGCATGACGTAATGGGGGGGTGTTATCTCTTTTGTCGAAAATCAGCCGTTTTTGCTCGAACATTAAATGCCTCCAAATGGTATTTAATTAACTTCCCGAGCCCCTGGAAGCATGAAAATCACTTTAAACATGCTAATTTTAGCTCTAACACTGATGATCCACCTACAAATGTGAACTGACGTTCAAAAATAAAACATTTGAAAACAGACCATTTTCCACATTTCTGAAGCATGACGTAATGGGGGGGTGTTATCTCTTTTGTCGAAAATCAGCCGTTTTTGCTCGAACATTAAATGCCTCCAAATGGTATTTAATTAACTTCCCGGGGTGAAGAAACCCTTTTTGAGAACTCAGAGTGAGTAAATTGGCCATTTTCATGCACTTTTAACCATTCCATAAATCTTGTGTTTTGGGCCCCTGGAAGCATGAAAATCACTTTAAACATGCTAATTTTAGCTCTAACTCTGATGATCCACCTACAAATGTGAACTGACGTTCAAAAATAAAACATTTGAAAACGGACCATTTTCCACATTTCTGAAGCATGACGTAATGGGGGGGTGTTATCTCTTTTGTCGAAAATCAGCCGTTTTTGCTCGAACATTAAATGCCTCCAAATGGTATTTAATTAACTTCCCGAGCCCCTGGAAGCATGAAAATCACTTTAAACATGCTAATTTTAGCTCTAACACTGATGATCCACCTACAAATGTGAACTGACGTTCAAAAATAAAACATTTGAAAACGGACCATTTTCCACATTTCTGAAGCATGACGTAATGGGGGGGTGTTATCTCTTTTGTCGAAAATCAGCCGTTTTTGCTTGAACATTAAATGCCTCCAAATGGTATTTAATTAACTTCCCGAGCCCCTGGAAGCATGAAAATCACTTTAAACATGCTAATTTTAGCTCTAACACTGATGATCCACCTACAAATGTGAACTGACGTTCAAAAATAAAACATTTGAAAACGGACCATTTTCCACATTTCTGAAGCATGACGTAATGGGGGGGTGTTATCTCTTTTGTCGAAAATCAGCCGTTTTTGCTCGAACATTAAATGCCTCCAAATGGTATTTAATTAACTTCCCGGGGTGAAGAAACCCTTTTTGAGAACTCAGAATGAGTAAATTGGCCATTTTCATGCACTTTTAACCATTCCATAAATCTTGTGTTTTGGGCCCCTGGAAGCATGAAAATCACTTTAAACATGCTAATTTTAGCTCTAACACTGATGATCCACCTACAAATGTGAACTGACGTTCAAAAATAAAACATTTGAAAACGGACCATTTTCCACATTTCTGAAGCATGACGTAATGGGGGGGTGTTATCTCTTTTGTCGAAAATCAGCCGTTTTTGCTCGAACATTAAATGCCTCCAAATGGTATTTAATTAACTTCCCGAGCCCCTGGAAGCATGAAAATCACTTTAAACATGCTAATTTTAGCTCTAACACTGATGATCCACCTACAAATGTGAACTGACGTTCAAAAATAAAACATTTGAAAACGGACCATTTTCCACATTTCTGAAGCATGACGTAATGGGGGGGTGTTATCTCTTTTGTCGAAAATCAGCCGTTTTTGCTTGAACATTAAATGCCTCCAAATGGTATTTAATTAACTTCCCGGGTGAAGAAACCCTTTTTGAGAACTCAGAGTGAGTAAATTGGCCATTTTCATGCACTTTTAACCATTCCATAAATCTTGTGTTTTGGGCCCCTGGAAGCATGAAAATCACTTTAAACATGCTAATTTTAGCTCTAACACTGATGATCCACCTACAAATGTGAACTGACGTTCAAAAATAAAACATTTGAAAACGGACCATTTTCCACATTTCTGAAGCATGACGTAATGGGGGGGTGTTATCTCTTTTGCCGAAAATCAGCCGTTTTTGCTCGAACATTAAATGCCTCCAAATGGTATTTATTTCACTTCCCGAGCCCCTGGAAGCATGAAAATCACTTTAAACATGCTAATTTTAGCTCTAACACTGATGATCCACCTACAAATGTGAACTGACGTTCAAAAATAAAACATTTGAAAACGGACCATTTTCCACATTTCTGAAGCATGACGTAATGGGGGGGGTGTTATCTCTTTTGTCGAAAATCAGCCGTTTTTGCTCGAACATTAAATGCCTCCAAATGGTATTTAATTAACTTCCCGAGCCCCTGGAAGCATGAAAATCACTTTAAACATGCTAATTTTAGCTCTAACACTGATGATCCACCTACAAATGTGAACTGACGTTCAAAAACAAAACATTTGAAAACGGACCATTTTCCACATTTCTGAAGCATGACGTAATGGGGGGGTGTTATCTCTTTTGTCGAAAATCAGCCGTTTTTGCTCGAACATTAAATGCCTCCAAATGGTATTTAATTAACTTCCCGAGCCCCTGGAAGCATGAAAATCACTTTAAACATGCTAATTTTAGCTCTAACACTGATGATCCACCTACAAATGTGAACTGACGTTCAAAAATAAAACATTTGAAAACAGACCATTTTCCACATTTCTGAAGCATGACGTAATGGGGGGGTGTTATCTCTTTTGTCGAAAATCAGCCGTTTTTGCTCGAACATTAAATGCCTCCAAATGGTATTTAATTAACTTCCCGGGGTGAAGAAACCCTTTTTGAGAACTCAGAGTGAGTAAATTGGCCATTTTCATGCACTTTTAACCATTCCATAAATCTTGTGTTTTGGGCCCCTGGAAGCATGAAAATCACTTTAAACATGCTAATTTTAGCTCTAACTCTGATGATCCACCTACAAATGTGAACTGACGTTCAAAAATAAAACATTTGAAAACGGACCATTTTCCACATTTCTGAAGCATGACGTAATGGGGGGGTGTTATCTCTTTTGTCGAAAATCAGCCGTTTTTGCTCGAACATTAAATGCCTCCAAATGGTATTTAATTAACTTCCCGAGCCCCTGGAAGCATGAAAATCACTTTAAACATGCTAATTTTAGCTCTAACACTGATGATCCACCTACAAATGTGAACTGACGTTCAAAAATAAAACATTTGAAAACGGACCATTTTCCACATTTCTGAAGCATGACGTAATGGGGGGGTGTTATCTCTTTTGTCGAAAATCAGCCGTTTTTGCTTGAACATTAAATGCCTCCAAATGGTATTTAATTAACTTCCCGAGCCCCTGGAAGCATGAAAATCACTTTAAACATGCTAATTTTAGCTCTAACACTGATGATCCACCTACAAATGTGAACTGACGTTCAAAAATAAAACATTTGAAAACGGACCATTTTCCACATTTCTGAAGCATGACGTAATGGGGGGGTGTTATCTCTTTTGTCGAAAATCAGCCGTTTTTGCTCGAACATTAAATGCCTCCAAATGGTATTTATTTCACTTCCCGAGCCCCTGGAAGCATGAAAATCACTTTAAACATGCTAATTTTAGCTCTAACACTGATGATCCACCTACAAATGTGAACTGACGTTCAAAAATAAAACATTTGAAAACGGACCATTTTCCACATTTCTGAAGCATGACGTAATGGGGGGGTGTTATCTCTTTTGTCGAAAATCAGCCGTTTTTGCTCGAACATTAAATGCCTCCAAATGGTATTTAATTAACTTCCCGGGGTGAAGAAACCCTTTTTGAGAACTCAGAATGAGTAAATTGGCCATTTTCATGCACTTTTAACCATTCCATAAATCTTGTGTTTTGGGCCCCTGGAAGCATGAAAATCACTTTAAACATGCTAATTTTAGCTCTAACACTGATGATCCACCTACAAATGTGAACTGACGTTCAAAAATAAAACATTTGAAAACGGACCATTTTCCACATTTCTGAAGCATGACGTAATGGGGGGGTGTTATCTCTTTTGTCGAAAATCAGCCGTTTTTGCTCGAACATTAAATGCCTCCAAATGGTATTTAATTAACTTCCCGAGCCCCTGGAAGCATGAAAATCACTTTAAACATGCTAATTTTAGCTCTAACACTGATGATCCACCTACAAATGTGAACTGACGTTCAAAAATAAAACATTTGAAAACGGACCATTTTCCACATTTCTGAAGCATGACGTAATGGGGGGGTGTTATCTCTTTTGTCGAAAATCAGCCGTTTTTGCTTGAACATTAAATGCCTCCAAATGGTATTTATTTCACTTCCCGGGGTGAAGAAACCCTTTTTGAGAACTCAGAGTGAGTAAATTGGCCATTTTCATGCACTTTTAACCATTCCATTAATCTTGTGTTTTGGGCCCCTGGAAGCATGAAAATCACTTTAAACATGCTAATTTTAGCTCTAACACTGATGATCCACCTACAAATGTGAACTGACGTTCAAAAATAAAACATTTGAAAACGGACCATTTTCCACATTTCTGAAGCATGACGTAATGGGGGGTGTTATCTCTTTTGTCGAAAATCAGCCGTTTTTGCTCGAACATTAAATGCCTCCAAATGGTATTTAATTAACTTCCCGAGCCCCTGGAAGCATGAAAATCACTTTAAACATGCTAATTTTAGCTCTAACACTGATGATCCACCTACAAATGTGAACTGACGTTCAAAAATAAAACATTTGAAAACGGACCATTTTCCACATTTCTGAAGCATGACGTAATGGGGGGTGTTATCTCTTTTGTCGAAAATCAGCCGTTTTTGCTCGAACATTAAATGCCTCCAAATGGTATTTATTTCACTTCCCGGGGTGAAGAAACCCTTTTTGAGAACTCAGAGTGAGTAAATTGGCCATTTTCATGCACTTTTAACCATTCCATTAATCTTGTGTTTTGGGCCCCTGGAAGCATGAAAATCACTTTAAACATGCTAATTTTAGCTCTAACACTGATGATCCACCTACAAATGTGAACTGACGTTCAAAAATAAAACATTTGAAAACGGACCATTTTCCACATTTCTGAAGCATGACGTAATGGGGGGGTGTTATCTCTTTTGTCGAAAATCAGCCATTTTTGCTCGAACATTAAATGCCTCCAAATGGTATTTAATTAACTTCCCGGGTGAAGAAACCCTTTTTGAGAACTCAGAGTGAGTAAATTGGCCATTTTCATGCACTTTTAACCATTCCATAAATCTTGTGTTTTGGGCCCCTGGAAGCATGAAAATCACTTTAAACATGCTAATTTTAGCTCTAACACTGATGATCCACCTACAAATGTGAACTGACGTTCAAAAATAAAACATTTGAAAACAGACCATTTTCCACATTTCTGAAGCATGACGTAATGGGGGGGTGTTATCTCTTTTGTCGAAAATCAGCCGTTTTTGCTCGAACATTAAATGCCTCCAAATGGTATTTAATTAACTTCCCGGGGTGAAGAAACCCTTTTTGAGAACTCAGAGTGAGTAAATTGGCCATTTTCATGCACTTTTAACCATTCCATAAATCTTGTGTTTTGGGCCCCTGGAAGCATGAAAATCACTTTAAACATGCTAATTTTAGCTCTAACACTGATGATCTACCTCCAAATGTGAACTGACGTTCAAAAATAAAACATTTGAAAACGGACCATTTTCCACATTTCTGAAGCATGACGTAATGGGGGGGTGTTATCTCTTTTGTCGAAAATCAGCCGTTTTTGCTCGAACATTAAATGCCTCCAAATGGTATTTAATTAACTTCCCGAGCCCCTGGAAGCATGAAAATCACTTTAAACATGCTAATTTTAGCTCTAACACTGATGATCCACCTACAAATGTGAACTGACGTTCAAAAATAAAACATTTGAAAACGGACCATTTTCCACATTTCTGAAGCATGACGTAATGGGGGGGTGTTATCTCTTTTGTCGAAAATCAGCCGTTTTTGCTCGAACATTAAATGCCTCCAAATGGTATTTATTTCACTTCCCGAGCCCCTGGAAGCATGAAAATCACTTTAAACATGCTAATTTTAGCTCTAACACTGATGATCCACCTACAAATGTGAACTGACGTTCAAAAATAAAACATTTGAAAACGGACCATTTTCCACATTTCTGAAGCATGACGTAATGGGGGGGTGTTATCTCTTTTGTCGAAAATCAGCCGTTTTTGCTCGAACATTAAATGCCTCCAAATGGTATTTATTTCACTTCCCGAGCCCCTGGAAGCATGAAAATCACTTTAAACATGCTAATTTTAGCTCTAACACTGATGATCCACCTACAAATGTGAACTGACGTTCAAAAATAAAACATTTGAAAACGGACCATTTTCCACATTTCTGAAGCATGACGTAATGGGGGGGTGTTATCTCTTTTGTCGAAAATCAGCCGTTTTTGCTCGAACATTAAATGCCTCCAAATGGTATTTAATTAACTTCCCGGGGTGAAGAAACCCTTTTTGAGAACTCAGAATGAGTAAATTGGCCATTTTCATGCACTTTTAACCATTCCATAAATCTTGTGTTTTGGGCCCCTGGAAGCATGAAAATCACTTTAAACATGCTAATTTTAGCTCTAACACTGATGATCCACCTACAAATGTGAACTGACGTTCAAAAATAAAACATTTGAAAACGGACCATTTTCCACATTTCTGAAGCATGACGTAATGGGGGGGTGTTATCTCTTTTGTCGAAAATCAGCCGTTTTTGCTCGAACATTAAATGCCTCCAAATGGTATTTAATTAACTTCCCGAGCCCCTGGAAGCATGAAAATCACTTTAAACATGCTAATTTTAGCTCTAACACTGATGATCCACCTACAAATGTGAACTGACGTTCAAAAATAAAACATTTGAAAACGGACCATTTTCCACATTTCTGAAGCATGACGTAATGGGGGGGTGTTATCTCTTTTGTCGAAAATCAGCCGTTTTTGCTTGAACATTAAATGCCTCCAAATGGTATTTATTTCACTTCCCGGGGTGAAGAAACCCTTTTTGAGAACTCAGAGTGAGTAAATTGGCCATTTTCATGCACTTTTAACCATTCCATTAATCTTGTGTTTTGGGCCCCTGGAAGCATGAAAATCACTTTAAACATGCTAATTTTAGCTCTAACACTGATGATCCACCTACAAATGTGAACTGACGTTCAAAAATAAAACATTTGAAAACGGACCATTTTCCACATTTCTGAAGCATGACGTAATGGGGGGTGTTATCTCTTTTGTCGAAAATCAGCCGTTTTTGCTCGAACATTAAATGCCTCCAAATGGTATTTAATTAACTTCCCGAGCCCCTGGAAGCATGAAAATCACTTTAAACATGCTAATTTTAGCTCTAACACTGATGATCCACCTACAAATGTGAACTGACGTTCAAAAATAAAACATTTGAAAACGGACCATTTTCCACATTTCTGAAGCATGACGTAATGGGGGGTGTTATCTCTTTTGTCGAAAATCAGCCGTTTTTGCTCGAACATTAAATGCCTCCAAATGGTATTTATTTCACTTCCCGGGGTGAAGAAACCCTTTTTGAGAACTCAGAGTGAGTAAATTGGCCATTTTCATGCACTTTTAACCATTCCATTAATCTTGTGTTTTGGGCCCCTGGAAGCATGAAAATCACTTTAAACATGCTAATTTTAGCTCTAACACTGATGATCCACCTACAAATGTGAACTGACGTTCAAAAATAAAACATTTGAAAACGGACCATTTTCCACATTTCTGAAGCATGACGTAATGGGGGGGTGTTATCTCTTTTGTCGAAAATCAGCCATTTTTGCTCGAACATTAAATGCCTCCAAATGGTATTTAATTAACTTCCCGGGTGAAGAAACCCTTTTTGAGAACTCAGAGTGAGTAAATTGGCCATTTTCATGCACTTTTAACCATTCCATAAATCTTGTGTTTTGGGCCCCTGGAAGCATGAAAATCACTTTAAACATGCTAATTTTAGCTCTAACACTGATGATCCACCTACAAATGTGAACTGACGTTCAAAAATAAAACATTTGAAAACAGACCATTTTCCACATTTCTGAAGCATGACGTAATGGGGGGGTGTTATCTCTTTTGTCGAAAATCAGCCGTTTTTGCTAGAACATTAAATGCCTCCAAATGGTATTTAATTACCTTTCCGGGGTGAAGAAACCCTTTTTGAGAACTCAGAGTGAGTAAATTGGCCATTTTCATGCACTTTTAACCATTCCATAAATCTTGTGTTTTGGGCCCCTGGAAGCATGAAAATCACTTTAAACATGCTAATTTTAGCTCTAACACTGATGATCTACCTCCAAATGTGAACTGACGTTCAAAAATAAAACATTTGAAAACGGACCATTTTCCACATTTCTGAAGCATGACGTAATGGGGGGGTGTTATCTCTTTTGTCGAAAATCAGCCGTTTTTGCTCGAACATTAAATGCCTCCAAATGGTATTTAATTAACTTCCCGAGCCCCTGGAAGCATGAAAATCACTTTAAACATGCTAATTTTAGCTCTAACACTGATGATCCACCTACAAATGTGAACTGACGTTCAAAAATAAAACATTTGAAAACGGACCATTTTCCACATTTCTGAAGCATGACGTAATGGGGGGGTGTTATCTCTTTTGTCGAAAATCAGCCGTTTTTGCTCGAACATTAAATGCCTCCAAATGGTATTTAATTAACTTCCCGAGCCCCTGGAAGCATGAAAATCACTTTAAACATGCTAATTTTAGCTCTAACACTGATGATCCACCTACAAATGTGAACTGACGTTCAAAAATAAAACATTTGAAAACGGACCATTTTCCACATTTCTGAAGCATGACGTAATGGGGGGGTGTTATCTCTTTTGTCGAAAATCAGCCGTTTTTGCTCGAACATTAAATGCCTCCAAATGGTATTTATTTCACTTCCCGAGCCCCTGGAAGCATGAAAATCACTTTAAACATGCTAATTTTAGCTCTAACACTGATGATCCACCTACAAATGTGAACTGACGTTCAAAAATAAAACATTTGAAAACGGACCATTTTCCACATTTCTGAAGCATGACGTAATGGGGGGGTGTTATCTCTTTTGTCGAAAATCAGCCGTTTTTGCTCGAACATTAAATGCCTCCAAATGGTATTTAATTAACTTCCCGGGGTGAAGAAACCCTTTTTGAGAACTCAGAGTGAGTAAATTGGCCATTTTCATGCACTTTTAACCATTCCATAAATCTTGTGTTTTGGGCCCCTGGAAGCATGAAAATCACTTTAAACATGCTAATTTTAGCTCTAACACTGATGATCCACCTACAAATGTGAACTGACGTTCAAAAATAAAACATTTGAAAACGGACCATTTTCCACATTTCTGAAGCATGACGTAATGGGGGGGTGTTATCTCTTTTGTCGAAAATCAGCCGTTTTTGCTCGAACATTAAATGCCTCCAAATGGTATTTAATTAACTTCCCGAGCCCCTGGAAGCATGAAAATCACTTTAAACATGCTAATTTTAGCTCTAACACTGATGATCCACCTACAAATGTGAACTGACGTTCAAAAATAAAACATTTGAAAACGGACCATTTTCCACATTTCTGAAGCATGACGTAACGGGGGGGTGTTATCTCTTTTGTCGAAAATCAGCCGTTTTTGCTCGAACATTAAATGCCTCCAAATGGTATTTAATTAACTTCCCGGGGTGAAGAAACCCTTTTTGAGAACTCAGAGTGAGTAAATTGGCCATTTTCATGCACTTTTAACCATTCCATAAATCTTGTGTTTTGGGCCCCTGGAAGCATGAAAATCACTTTAAACATGCTAATTTTAGCTCTAACACTGATGATCCACCTACAAATGTGAACTGACGTTCAAAAATAAGACATTTGAAAACGGACCATTTTCCACATTTCTGAAGCATGACGTAATGGGGGGGTGTTATCTCTTTTGTCGAAAATCAGCCGTTTTTGCTCGAACATTAAATGCCTCCAAATGGTATTTAATTAACTTCCCGAGCCCCTGGAAGCATGAAAATCACTTTAAACATGCTAATTTTAGCTCTAACACTGATGATCCACCTACAAATGTGAACTGACGTTCAAAAATAAAACATTTGAAAACGGACCATTTTCCACCTTTCTGAAGCATGACGTAATGGGGGGGTGTTATCTCTTTTGTCGAAAATCAGCCATTTTTGCTCGAACATTAAATGCCTCCAAATGGTATTTAATTAACTTCCCGGGGTGAAGAAACCCTTTTTGAGAACTCAGAGTGAGTAAATTGGCCATTTTCATGCACTTTTAACCATTCCATAAATCTTGTGTTTTGGGCCCCTGGAAGCATGAAAATCACTTTAAACATGCTAATTTTAGCTCTAACACTGATGATCCACCTACAAATGTGAACTGACGTTCAAAAATAAAACATTTGAAAACGGACCATTTTCCACATTTCTGAAGCATGACGTAATGGGGGGGGTGTTATCTCTTTTGTCGAAAATCAGCCGTTTTTGCTCGAACATTAAATGCCTCCAAATGGTATTTATTTCACTTCCTGAACCCCTGGAAGCATGAAAATCACTTTAAACATGCTAATTTTAGCTCTAACACTGATGATCCACCTACAAATGTGAACTGACGTTCAAAAATAAAACATTTGAAAACGGACCATTTCCCACATTTCTGAAGCATGACGTAATGGGGGGGTGTTATCTCTTTTGTCGAAAATCAGCCGTTTTTGCTCGAACATTAAATGCCTCCAAATGGTATTTATTTCACTTCCCGAGCCCCTGGAAGCATGAAAATCACTTTAAACATGCTAATTTTAGCTCTAACACTGATGATCCACCTACAAATGTGAACTGACGTTCAAAAATAAAACATTTGAAAACGGACCATTTTCCACATTTCTGAAGCATGACGTAATGGGGGGGTGTTATCTCTTTTGTCGAAAATCAGCCGTTTTTGCTCGAACATTAAATGCCTCCAAATGGTATTTATTTCACTTCCCGAGCCCCTGGAAGCATGAAAATCACTTTAAACATGCTAATTTTAGCTCTAACACTGATGATCCACCTACAAATGTGAACTGACGTTCAAAAATAAAACATTTGAAAACGGACCATTTTCCACATTTCTGAAGCATGACGTAATGGGGGGGTGTTATCTCTTTTGTCGAAAATCAGCCGTTTTTGCTCGAACATTAAATGCCTCCAAATGGTATTTAATTAACTTCCCGAGCCCCTGGAAGCATGAAAATCACTTTAAACATGCTAATTTTAGCTCTAACACTGATGATCCACCTACAAATGTGAACTGACGTTCAAAAATAAAACATTTGAAAACGGACCATTTTCCACATTTCTGAAGCATGACGTAATGGGGGGGTGTTATCTCTTTTGTCGAAAATCAGCCGTTTTTGCTCGAACATTAAATGCCTCCAAATGGTATTTAATTAACTTCCCGAGCCCCTGGAAGCATGAAAATCACTTTAAACATGCTAATTTTAGCTCTAACACTGATGATCCACCTACAAATGTGAACTGACGTTCAAAAATAAAACATTTGAAAACGGACCATTTTCCACATTTCTGAAGCATGACGTAATGGGGGGGTGTTATCTCTTTTGTCGAAAATCAGCCGTTTTTGCTCGAACATTAAATGCCTCCAAATGGTATTTATTTCACTTCCCGGGGTGAAGAAACCCTTTTTGAGAACTCAGAGTGAGTAAATTGGCCATTTTCATGCACTTTTAACCATTCCATAAATCTTGTGTTTTGGGCCCCTGGAAGCATGAAAATCACTTTAAACATGCTAATTTTAGCTCTAACACTGATGATCCACCTACAAATGTGAACTGACGTTCAAAAATAAAACATTTGAAAACGGACCATTTTCCACATTTCTGAAGCATGACGTAATGGGGGGGTGTTATCTCTTTTGTCGAAAATCAGCCGTTTTTGCTCGAACATTAAATGCCTCCAAATGGTATTTAATTAACTTCCCGAGCCCCTGGAAGCATGAAAATCACTTTAAACATGCTAATTTTAGCTCTAACACTGATGATCCACCTACAAATGTGAACTGACGTTCAAAAATAAAACATTTGAAAACGGACCATTTTCCACATTTCTGAAGCATGACGTAATGGGGGGGTGTTATCTCTTTTGTCGAAAATCACCCGTTTTTGCTCGAACATTAAATGCCTCCAAATGGTATTTAATTAACTTCCCGGGGTGAAGAAACCCTTTTTGAGAACTCAGAGTGAGTAAATTGGCCATTTTCATGCACTTTTAACCATTCCATAAATCTTGTGTTTTGGGCCCCTGGAAGCATGAAAATCACTTTAAACATGCTAATTTTAGCTCTAACACTGATGATCCACCTACAAATGTGAACTGACGTTCAAAAATAAAACATTTGAAAACGGACCATTTTCCACATTTCTGAAGCATGACGTAATGGGGGGGTGTTATCTCTTTTGTCGAAAATCAGCCGTTTTTGCTCGAACATTAAATGCCTCCAAATGGTATTTATTTCACTTCCCGAGCCCCTGGAAGCATGAAAATCACTTTAAACATGCTAATTTTAGCTCTAACACTGATGATCCACCTACAAATGTGAACTGACGTTCAAAAATAAAACATTTGAAAACGGACCATTTTCCACATTTCTGAAGCATGACGTAATGGGGGGGTGTTATCTCTTTTGTCGAAAATCAGCCGTTTTTGCTCGAACATTAAATGCCTCCAAATGGTATTTATTTCACTTCCCGAGCCCCTGGAAGCATGAAAATCACTTTAAACATGCTAATTTTAGCTCTAACACTGATGATCCACCTACAAATGTGAACTGACGTTCCAAAATAAAACATTTGAAAACGGACCATTTTCCACATTTCTGAAGCATGACGTAATGGGGGGGTGTTATCTCTTTTGTCGAAAATCAGCCGTTTTTGCTCGAACATTAAATGCCTCCAAATGGTATTTAATTAACTTCCCGAGCCCCTGGAAGCATGAAAATCACTTTAAACATGCTAATTTTAGCTCTAACACTGATGATCCACCTACAAATGTGAACTGACGTTCAAAAATAAAACATTTGAAAACGGACCATTTTCCACATTTCTGAAGCATGACGTAATGGGGGGGTGTTATCTCTTTTGTCGAAAATCAGCCGTTTTTGCTCGAACATTAAATGCCTCCAAATGGTATTTAATTAACTTCCCGAGCCCCTGGAAGCATGAAAATCACTTTAAACATGCTAATTTTAGCTCTAACACTGATGATCCACCTACAAATGTGAACTGACGTTCAAAAATAAAACATTTGAAAACGGACCATTTTCCACATTTCTGAAGCATGACGTAATGGGGGGGTGTTATCTCTTTTGTCGAAAATCAGCCGTTTTTGCTCGAACATTAAATGCCTCCAAATGGTATTTATTTCACTTCCCGGGGTGAAGAAACCCTTTTTGAGAACTCAGAGTGAGTAAATTGGCCATTTTCATGCACTTTTAACCATTCCATAAATCTTGTGTTTTGGGCCCCTGGAAGCATGAAAATCACTTTAAACATGCTAATTTTAGCTCTAACACTGATGATCCACCTACAAATGTGAACTGACGTTCAAAAATAAAACATTTGAAAACGGACCATTTTCCACATTTCTGAAGCATGACGTAATGGGGGGGTGTTATCTCTTTTGTCGAAAATCAGCCGTTTTTGCTCGAACATTAAATGCCTCCAAATGGTATTTAATTAACTTCCCGAGCCCCTGGAAGCATGAAAATCACTTTAAACATGCTAATTTTAGCTCTAACACTGATGATCCACCTACAAATGTGAACTGACGTTCAAAAATAAAACATTTGAAAACGGACCATTTTCCACATTTCTGAAGCATGACGTAATGGGGGGGTGTTATCTCTTTTGTCGAAAATCAGCCGTTTTTGCTCGAACATTAAATGCCTCCAAATGGTATTTAATTAACTTCCCGGGGTGAAGAAACCCTTTTTGAGAACTCAGAGTGAGTACATTGGCCATTTTCATGCACTTTTAACCATTCCATAAATCTTGTGTTTTGGGCCCCTGGAAGCATGAAAATCACTTTAAACATGCTAATTTTAGCTCTAACACTGATGATCCACCTACAAATGTGAACTGACGTTCAAAAATAAAACATTTGAAAACGGACCATTTTCCACATTTCTGAAGCATGACGTAATGGGGGGGTGTTATCTCTTTTGTCGAAAATCAGCCGTTTTTGCTCGAACATTAAATGCCTCCAAATGGTATTTAATTAACTTCCCGAGCCCCTGGAAGCATGAAAATCACTTTAAACATGCTAATTTTAGCTCTAACACTGATGATCCACCTACAAATGTGAACTGACGTTCAAAAATAAAACATTTGAAAACGGACCATTTTCCACATTTCTGAAGCATGACGTAATGGGGGGGTGTTATCTCTTTTGTCGAAAATCAGCCGTTTTTGCTCGAACATTAAATGCCTCCAAATGGTATTTAATTAACTTCCCGGGGTGAAGAAACCCTTTTTGAGAACTCAGAGTGAGTAAATTGGCCATTTTCATGCACTTTTAACCATTCCATAAATCTTGTGTTTTGGGCCCCTGGAAGCATGAAAATCACTTTAAACATGCTAATTTTAGCTCTAACACTGATGATCCACCTACAAATGTGAACTGACGTTCAAAAATAAAACATTTGAAAACGGACCATTTTCCACATTTCTGAAGCATGACGTAATGGGGGGGTGTTATCTCTTTTGTCGAAAATCAGCCGTTTTTGCTCGAACATTAAATGCCTCCAAATGGTATTTAATTAACTTCCCGAGCCCCTGGAAGCATGAAAATCACTTTAAACATGCTAATTTTAGCTCTAACACTGATGATCCACCTACAAATGTGAACTGACGTTCAAAAATAAAACATTTGAAAACGGACCATTTTCCACATTTCTGAAGCATGACGTAATGGGGGGGTGTTATCTCTTTTGTCGAAAATCAGCCGTTTTTGCTCGAACATTAAATGCCTCCAAATGGTATTTAATTAACTTCCCGGGGTGAAGAAACCCTTTTTGAGATCTCAGAGTGAGTAAATTGGCCATTTTCATGCACTTTTAACCATTCCATAAATCTTGTGTTTTGGGCCCCTGGAAGCATGAAAATCACTTTAAACATGCTAATTTTAGCTCTAACACTGATGATCCACCTACAAATGTGAACTGACGTTCAAAAATAAAACATTTGAAAACGGACCATTTTCCACATTTCTGAAGCATGACGTAATGGGGGGGTGTTATCTCTTTTGTCGAAAATCAGCCGTTTTTGCTCGAACATTAAATGCCTCCAAATGGTATTTAATTAACTTCCCGAGCCCCTGGAAGCATGAAAATCACTTTAAACATGCTAATTTTAGCTCTAACACTGATGATCCACCTACAAATGTGTACTGACGTTCAAAAATAAAACATTTGAAAACGGACCATTTTCCACATTTCTGAAGCATGACGTAATGGGGGGGTGTTATCTCTTTTGTCGAAAATCAGCCGTTTTTGCTCGAACATTAAATGCCTCCAAATGGTATTTAATTAACTTCCCGGGGTGAAGAAACCTTTTTTGAGAACTCAGAGTGAGTAAATTGGCCATTTTCATGCACTTTTAACCATTCCATAAATCTTGTGTTTTGGGCCCCTGGAAGCATGAAAATCACTTTAAACATGCTAATTTTAGCTCTAACACTGATGATCCACCTACAAATGTGAACTGACGTTCAAAAATAAAACATTTGAAAACGGACCATTTTCCACATTTCTGAAGCATGACGTAATGGGGGGGTGTTATCTCTTTTGTCGAAAATCAGCCGTTTTTGCTCGAACATTAAATGCCTCCAAATGGTATTTAATTAACTCCCCGAGCCCCTGGAAGCATGAAAATCACTTTAAACATGCTAATTTTAGCTCTAACACTGATGATCCACCTACAAATGTGAACTGACGTTCAAAAATAAAACATTTGAAAACGGACCATTTTCCACATTTCTGAAGCATGACGTAATGGGGGGGTGTTATCTCTTTTGTCGAAAATCAGCCGTTTTTGCTCGAACATTAAATGCCTCCAAATGGTATTTATTTCACTTCCCGGGGTGAAGAAACCCTTTTTGAGAACTCAGAGTGAGTAAATTGGCCATTTTCATGCACTTTTAACCATTCCATAAATCTTGTGTTTTGGGCCCCTGGAAGCATGAAAATCACTTTAAACATGCTAATTTTAGCTCTAACACTGATGATCCACCTACAAATGTGAACTGACGTTCAAAAATAAAACATTTGAAAACGGACAATTTTCCACATTTCTGAAGCATGACGTAATGGGGGGGTGTTATCTCTTTTGTCGAAAATCAGCCGTTTTTGCTCGAACATTAAATGCCTCCAAATGGTATTTAATTAACTTCCCGAGCCCCTGGAAGCATGAAAATCACTTTAAACATGCTAATTTTAGCTCTAACACTGATGATCCACCTACAAATGTGAACTGACGTTCAAAAATAAAACATTTGAAAACGGACCATTTTCCACATTTCTGAAGCATGACGTAATGGGGGGGTGTTATCTCTTTTGTCGAAAATCAGCCGTTTTTGCTCGAACATTAAATGCCTCCAAATGGTATTTAATTAACTTCCCGGGGTGAAGAAACTCTTTTTGAGAACTCAGAGTGAGTACATTGGCCATTTTCATGCACTTTTAACCATTCCATAAATCTTGTGTTTTGGGCCCCTGGAAGCATGAAAATCACTTTAAACATGCTAATTTTAGCTCTAACACTGATGATCCACCTACAAATGTGAACTGACGTTCAAAAATAAAACATTTGAAAACGGACCATTTTCCACATTTCTGAAGCATGACGTAATGGGGGGGTGTTATCTCTTTTGTCGAAAATCAGCCGTTTTTGCTCGAACATTAAATGCCTCCAAATGGTATTTAATTAACTTCCCGAGCCCCTGGAAGCATGAAAATCACTTTAAACATGCTAATTTTAGCTCTAACACTGATGATCCACCTACAAATGTGAACTGACGTTCAAAAATAAAACATTTGAAAACGGACCATTTTCCACATTTCTGAAGCATGACGTAATGGGGGGGTGTTATCTCTTTTGTCGAAAATCAGCCGTTTTTGCTCGAACATTAAATGCCTCCAAATGGTATTTAATCAACTTCCCGGGGTGAAGAAACCCTTTTTGAGAACTCAGAGTGAGTAAATTGGCCATTTTCATGCACTTTTAACCATTCCATAAATCTTGTGTTTTGGGCCCCTGGAAGCATGAAAATCACTTTAAACATGCTAATTTTAGCTCTAACACTGATGATCCACCTACAAATGTGAACTGACGTTCAAAAATAAAACATTTGAAAACGGACCATTTTCCACATTTCTGAAGCATGACGTAATGGGGGGGTGTTATCTCTTTTGTCGAAAATCAGCCGTTTTTGCTCGAACATTAAATGCCTCCAAATGGTATTTAATTAACTTCCCGGGGTGAAGAAACCCTTTTTGAGAACTCAGAGTGAGTAAATTGGCCATTTTCATGCACTTTTAACCATTCCATAAATCTTGTGTTTTGGGCCCCTGGAAGCATGAAAATCACTTTAAACATGCTAATTTTAGCTCTAACACTGATGATCCACCTACAAATGTGAACTGACGTTCAAAAATAAAACATTTGAAAACGGACCATTTTCCACATTTCTGAAGCATGACGTAATGGGGGGGGGTGTTATCTCTTTTGTCGAAAATCAGCCGTTTTTGCTTTAACATTAAATGCCTCCAAATGGTATTTAATTAACTTCCCGAGCCCCTGGAAGCATGAAAATCACTTTAAACATGCTAATTTTAGCTCTAACACTGATGATCCACCTACAAATGTGAACTGACGTTCAAAAATAAAACATTTGAAAACGGACCATTTTCCACATTTCTGAAGCATGACGTAATGGGGGGGTGTTATCTCTTTTGTCGAAAATCAGCCGTTTTTGCTCGAACATTAAATGCCTCCAAATGGTATTTAATTAACTTCCCGGGGTGAAGAAACCCTTTTTGAGAACTCAGAGTGAGTAAATTGGCCATTTTCATGCACTTTTAACCATTCCATAAATCTTGTGTTTTGGGCCCCTGGAAGCATGAAAATCACTTTAAACATGCTAATTTTAGCTCTAACACTGATGATCCACCTACAAATGTGAACTGACGTTCAAAAATAAAACATTTGAAAACGGACCATTTTCCACATTTCTGAAGCATGACGTAATGGGGGGGTGTTATCTCTTTTGTCGAAAATCAGCCGTTTTTGCTCGAACATTAAATGCCTCCAAATGGTATTTAATTAACTTCCCGAGCCCCTGGAAGCATGAAAATCACTTTAAACATGCTAATTTTAGCTCTAACACTGATGATCCACCTACAAATGTGTACTGACGTTCAAAAATAAAACATTTGAAAACGGACCATTTTCCACATTTCTGAAGCATGACGTAATGGGGGGGGTGTTATCTCTTTTGTCGAAAATCAGCCGTTTTTGCTCGAACATTAAATGCCTCCAAATGGTATTTAATTAACTTCCCGGGGTGAAGAAACCCTTTTTGAGAACTCAGAGTGAGTAAATTGGCCATTTTCATGCACTTTTAACCATTCCATAAATCTTGTGTTTTGGGCCCCTGGAAGCATGAAAATCACTTTAAACATGCTAATTTTAGCTCTAACACTGATGATCCACCTACAAATGTGAACTGACGTTCAAAAATAAAACATTTGAAAACGGACCATTTTCCACATTTCTGAAGCATGACGTAATGGGGGGGTGTTATCTCTTTTGTCGAAAATCAGCCGTTTTTGCTCGAACATTAAATGCCTCCAAATGGTATTTAATTAACTCCCCGAGCCCCTGGAAGCATGAAAATCACTTTAAACATGCTAATTTTAGCTCTAACACTGATGATCCACCTACAAATGTGAACTGACGTTCAAAAATAAAACATTTGAAAACGGACCATTTTCCACATTTCTGAAGCATGACGTAATGGGGGGGTGTTATCTCTTTTGTCGAAAATCAGCCGTTTTTGCTCGAACATTAAATGCCTCCAAATGGTATTTATTTCACTTCCCGGGGTGAAGAAACCCTTTTTGAGAACTCAGAGTGAGTAAATTGGCCATTTTCATGCACTTTTAACCATTCCATAAATCTTGTGTTTTGGGCCCCTGGAAGCATGAAAATCACTTTAAACATGCTAATTTTAGCTCTAACACTGATGATCCACCTACAAATGTGAACTGACGTTCAAAAATAAAACATTTGAAAACGGACCATTTTCCACATTTCTGAAGCATGACGTAATGGGGGGGTGTTATCTCTTTTGTCGAAAATCAGCCGTTTTTGCTCGAACATTAAATACCTCCAAATGGTATTTAATTAACTTCCCGAGCCCCTGGAAGCATGAAAATCACTTTAAACATGCTAATTTTAGCTCTAACACTGATGATCCACCTACAAATGTGAACTGACGTTCAAAAATAAAACATTTGAAAACGGACCATTTTCCACATTTCTGAAGCATGACGTAATGGGGGGGTGTTATCTCTTTTGTCGAAAATCAGCCGTTTTTGCTCGAACATTAAATGCCTCCAAATGGTATTTAATTAACTTCCCGGGGTGAAGAAACTCTTTTTGAGAACTCAGAGTGAGTACATTGGCCATTTTCATGCACTTTTAACCATTCCATAAATCTTGTGTTTTGGGCCCCTGGAAGCATGAAAATCACTTTAAACATGCTAATTTTAGCTCTAACACTGATGATCCACCTACAAATGTGAACTGATGTTCAAAAATAAAACATTTGAAAACGGACCATTTTCCACATTTCTGAAGCATGACGTAATGGGGGGGTGTTATCTCTTTTGTCGAAAATCAGCCGTTTTTGCTCGAACATTAAATGCCTCCAAATGGTATTTAATTAACTTCCCGAGCCCCTGGAAGCATGAAAATCACTTTAAACATGCTAATTTTAGCTCTAACACTGATGATCCACCTACAAATGTGAACTGACGTTCAAAAATAAAACATTTGAAAACGGACCATTTTCCACATTTCTGAAGCATGACGTAATGGGGGGGTGTTATCTCTTTTGTCGAAAATCAGCCGTTTTTGCTTGAACATTAAATGCCTCCAAATGGTATTTAATTAACTTCCCGAGCCCCTGGAAGCATGAAAATCACTTTAAACATGCTAATTTTAGCTCTAACACTGATGATCCACCTACAAATGTGAACTGACGTTCAAAAATAAAACATTTGAAAACGGACCATTTTCCACATTTCTGAAGCATGACGTAATGGGGGGGGTGTTATCTCTTTTGTCGAAAATCAGCCGTTTTTGCTCGAACATTAAATGCCTCCAAATGGTATTTAATTAACTTCCCGGGGTGAAGAAACCCTTTTTGAGAACTCAGAGTGAGTAAATTGGCCATTTTCATGCACTTTTAACCATTCCATAAATCTTGTGTTTTGGGCCCCTGGAAGCATGAAAATCACTTTAAACATGCTAATTTTAGCTCTAACACTGATGATCCACCTACAAATGTGAACTGACGTTCAAAAATAAAACATTTGAAAACGGACCATTTTCCACATTTCTGAAGCATGACGTAATGGGGGGGTGTTATCTCTTTTGTCGAAAATCAGCCGTTTTTGCTCGAACATTAAATGCCTCCAAATGGTATTTAATTAACTTCCCGAGCCCCTGGAAGCATGAAAATCACTTTAAACATGCTAATTTTAGCTCTAACACTGATGATCCACCTACAAATGTGAACTGACGTTCAAAAATAAAACATTTGATAACGGACCATTTTCCACATTTCTGAAGCATGACGTAATGGGGGGGTGTTATCTCTTTTGTCGAAAATCAGCCGTTTTTGCTCGAACATTAAATGCCTCCAAATGGTATTTAATTAACTTCCCGAGCCCCTGGAAGCATGAAAATCACTTTAAACATGCTAATTTTAGCTCTAACACTGATGATCCACCTACAAATGTGAACTGACGTTCAAAAATAAAACATTTGAAAACGGACCATTTTCCACATTTCTGAAGCATGACGTAATGGGGGGGTGTTATCTCTTTTGTCGAAAATCAGCCGTTTTTGCTCGAACATTAAATGCCTCCAAATGGTATTTATTTCACTTCCCGGGGTGAAGAAACCCTTTTTGAGAACTCAGAGTGAGTAAATTGGCCATTTTCATGCACTTTTAACCATTCCATTAATCTTGTGTTTTGGGCCCCTGGAAGCATGAAAATCACTTTAAACATGCTAATTTTAGCTCTAACACTGATGATCCACCTACAAATGTGAACTGACGTTCAAAAATAAAACATTTGAAAACGGACCATTTTCCACATTTCTGAAGCATGACGTAATGGGGGGGTGTTATCTCTTTTGTCGAAAATCAGCCGTTTTTGCTCGAACATTAAATGCCTCCAAATGGTATTTAATTAACTTCCCGAGCCCCTGGAAGCATGAAAATCACTTTAAACATGCTAATTTTTTGCTCTAACACTGATGATCCACCTACAAATGTGAACTGACGTTCAAAAATAAAACATTTGAAAACGGACCATTTTCCACATTTCTGAAGCATGACGTAATGGGGGGTGTTATCTCTTTTGTCGAAAATCAGCCGTTTTTGCTCGAACATTAAATGCCTCCAAATGGTATTTATTTCACTTCCCGGGGTGAAGAAACCCTTTTTGAGAACTCAGAGTGAGTAAATTGGCCATTTTCATGCACTTTTAACCATTCCATTAATCTTGTGTTTTGGGCCCCTGGAAGCATGAAAATCACTTTAAACATGCTAATTTTAGCTCTAACACTGATGATCCACCTACAAATGTGAACTGACGTTCAAAAATAAAACATTTGAAAACGGACCATTTTCCACATTTCTGAAGCATGACGTAATGGGGGGGTGTTATCTCTTTTGTCGAAAATCAGCCATTTTTGCTCGAACATTAAATGCCTCCAAATGGTATTTAATTAACTTCCCGGGTGAAGAAACCCTTTTTGAGAACTCAGAGTGAGTAAATTGGCCATTTTCATGCACTTTTAACCATTCCATAAATCTTGTGTTTTGGGCCCCTGGAAGCATGAAAATCACTTTAAACATGCTAATTTTAGCTCTAACACTGATGATCCACCTACAAATGTGAACTGACGTTCAAAAATAAAACATTTGAAAACAGACCATTTTCCACATTTCTGAAGCATGACGTAATGGGGGGGGTGTTATCTCTTTTGTCGAAGTCAGCCGTTTTTGCTCGAACATTAAATGCCTCCAAATGGTATTTAATTAACTTCCCGGGGTGAAGAAACCCTTTTTGAGAACTCAGAGTGAGTAAATTGGCCATTTTCATGCACTTTTAACCATTCAATAAATCTTGTGTTTTGGGCTCCTGGAAGCATGAAAATCACTTTAAACATGCTAATTTTAGCTCTAACACTGATGATCCACCTCCAAATGTGAACTGACGTTCAAAAATAAAACATTTGAAAACGGACCATTTTCCACATTTCTGAAGCATGACGTAATGGGGGGGTGTTATCTCTTTTGTCGAAAATCAGCCGTTTTTGCTCGAACATTAAATGCCTCCAAATGGTATTTAATTAACTTCCCGAGCCCCTGGAAGCATGAAAATCACTTTAAACATGCTAATTTTAGCTCTAACACTGATGATCCACCTACAAATGTGAACTGACGTTCAAAAATAAAACATTTGAAAACGGACCATTTTCCACATTTCTGAAGCATGACGTAATGGGGGGGTGTTATCTCTTTTGTCGAAAATCAGCCGTTTTTGCTCGAACATTAAATGCCTCCAAATGGTATTTAATTAACTTCCCGAGCCCCTGGAAGCATGAAAATCACTTTAAACATGCTAATTTTAGCTCTAACACTGATGATCCACCTACAAATGTGAACTGACGTTCAAAAATAAAACATTTGAAAACGGACCATTTTCCACATTTCTGAAGCATGACGTAATGGGGGGGTGTTATCTCTTTTGTCGAAAATCAGCCGTTTTTGCTCGAACATTAAATGCCTCCAAATGGTATTTATTTCACTTCCCGAGCCCCTGGAAGCATGAAAATCACTTTAAACATGCTAATTTTAGCTCTAACACTGATGATCCACCTACAAATGTGAACTGACGTTCAAAAATAAAACATTTGAAAACGGACCATTTTCCACATTTCTGAAGCATGACGTAATGGGGGGGTGTTATCTCTTTTGTCGAAAATCAGCCGTTTTTGCTCGAACATTAAATGCCTCCAAATGGTATTTATTTCACTTCCCGGGGTGAAGAAACCCTTTTTGAGAACTCAGAGTGAGTAAATTGGCCATTTTCATGCACTTTTAACCATTCCATAAATCTTGTGTTTTGGGCCCCTGGAAGCATGAAAATCACTTTAAACATGCTAATTTTAGCTCTAACACTGATGATCCACCTACAAATGTGAACTGACGTTCAAAAATAAAACATTTGAAAACGGACCATTTTCCACATTTCTGAAGCATGACGTAATGGGGGGGGTGTTATCTCTTTTGTCGAAAATCAGCCGTTTTTGCTCGAACATTAAATGCCTCCAAATGGTATTTAATTAACTTCCCGAGCCCCTGGAAGCATGAAAATCACTTTAAACATGCTAATTTTAGCTCTAACACTGATGATCCACCTACAAATGTGAACTGACGTTCAAAAATAAAACATTTGAAAACGGACCATTTTCCACATTTCTGAAGCATGACGTAACGGGGGGGTGTTATCTCTTTTGTCGAAAATCAGCCGTTGTTGCTCGAACATTAAATGCCTCCAAATGGTATTTAATTAACTTCCCGGGGTGAAGAAACCCTTTTTGAGAACTCAGAGTGATTAAATTGGCCATTTTCATGCACTTTTAACCATTCCATAAATCTTGTGTTTTGGGCCCCTGGAAGCATGAAAATCACTTTAAACATGCTAATTTTAGCTCTAACACTGATGATCCACCTACAAATGTGAACTGACGTTCAAAAATAAGACATTTGAAAACGGACCATTTTCCACATTTCTGAAGCATGACGTAATGGGGGGGTGTTATCTCTTTTGTCGAAAATCAGCCGTTTTTGCTCGAACATTAAATGCCTCCAAATGGTATTTAATTAACTTCCCGAGCCCCTGGAAGCATGAAAATCACTTTAAACATGCTAATTTTAGCTCTAACACTGATGATCCACCTACAAATGTGAACTGACGTTCAAAAATAAAACATTTGAAAACGGACCATTTTCCACATTTCTGAAGCATGACGTAATGGGGGGGTGTTATCTCTTTTGTCGAAAATCAGCCGTTTTTGCTCGAACATTAAATGCCTCCAAATGGTATTTAATTAACTTCCCGGGGTGAAGAAACCCTTTTTGAGAACTCAGAGTGAGTAAATTGGCCATTTTCATGCACTTTTAACCATTCCATAAATCTTGTGTTTTGGGCCCCTGGAAGCATGAAAATCACTTTAAACATGCTAATTTTAGCTCTAACACTGATGATCCACCTACAAATGTGAACTGACGTTCAAAAATAAAACATTTGAAAACGGACCATTTTCCACATTTCTGAAGCATGACGTAATGGGGGGGGTGTTATCTCTTTTGTCGAAAATCAGCCGTTTTTGCTCGAACATTAAATGCCTCCAAATGGTATTTATTTCACTTCCCGAACCCCTGGAAGCATGAAAATCACTTTAAACATGCTAATTTTAGCTCTAACACTGATGATCCACCTACAAATGTGAACTGACGTTCAAAAATAAAACATTTGAAAACGGACCATTTTCCACATTTCTGAAGCATGACGTAATGGGGGGGTGTTATCTCTTTTGTCGAAAATCAGCCGTTTTTGCTCGAACATTAAATGCCTCCAAATGGTATTTATTTCACTTCCCGAGCCCCTGGAAGCATGAAAATCACTTTAAACATGCTAATTTTAGCTCTAACACTGATGATCCACCTCCAAATGTGAACTGACGTTCAAAAATAAAACATTTGAAAACGGACCATTTTCCACATTTCTGAAGCATGACATAATGGGGGGGTGTTATCTCTTTTGTCGAAAATCAGCCGTTTTTGCTCGAACATTAAATGCCTCCAAATGGTATTTATTTCACTTCCCGAGCCCCTGGAAGCATGAAAATCACTTTAAACATGCTAATTTTAGCTCTAACACTGATGATCCACCAACAAATGTGAACTGACGTTCAAAAATAAAACATTTGAAAACGGACCATTTTCCACATTTCTGAAGCATGACGTAATGGGGGGGTGTTATCTCTTTTGTCGAAAATCAGCCGTTTTTGCTCGAACATTAAATGCCTCCAAATGGTATTTAATTAACTTCCCGAGCCCCTGGAAGCATGAAAATCACTTTAAACATGCTAATTTTAGCTCTAACACTGATGATCCACCTACAAATGTGAACTGACGTTCAAAAATAAAACATTTGAAAACGGACCATTTTCCACATTTCTGAAGCATGACGTAATGGGGGGGTGTTATCTCTTTTGTCGAAAATCAGCCGTTTTTGCTCGAACATTAAATGCCTCCAAATGGTATTTATTTCACTTCCCGAGCCCCTGGAAGCATGAAAATCACTTTAAACATGCTAATTTTAGCTCTAACACTGATGATCCACCTACAAATGTGAACTGACGTTCAAAAATAAAACATTTGAAAACGGACCATTTTCCACATTTCTGAAGCATGACGTAATGGGGGGGTGTTATCTCTTTTGTCGAAAATCAGCCGTTTTTGCTCGAACATTAAATGCCTCCAAATGGTATTTAATTAACTTCCCGGGGTGAAGAAACCCTTTTTGAGAACTCAGAGTGAGTAAATTGGCCATTTTCATGCACTTTTAACCATTCCATAAATCTTGTGTTTTGGGCCCCTGGAAGCATGAAAATCACTTTAAACATGCTAATTTTAGCTCTAACACTGATGATCCACCTACAAATGTGAACTGACGTTCAAAAATAAAACATTTGAAAACGGACCATTTTCCACATTTCTGAAGCATGACGTAATGGGGGGGTGTTATCTCTTTTGTCGAAAATCAGCCGTTTTTGCTCGAACATTAAATGCCTCCAAATGGTATTTAATTAACTTCCCGAGCCCCTGGAAGCATGAAAATCACTTTAAACATGCTAATTTTAGCTCTGACACTGATGATCCACCTACAAATGTGAACTGACGTTCAAAAATAAAACATTTGAAAACGGACCATTTTCCACATTTCTGAAGCATGACGTAACGGGGGGGTGTTATCTCTTTTGTCGAAAATCAGCCGTTTTTGCTCGAACATTAAATGCCTCCAAATGGTATTTAATTAACTTCCCGGGGTGAAGAAACCCTTTTTGAGAACTCAGAGTGAGTAAATTGGCCATTTTCATGCACTTTTAACCATTCCATAAATCTTGTGTTTTGGGCCCCTGGAAGCATGAAAATCACTTTAAACATGCTAATTTTAGCTCTAACACTGATGATCCACCTACAAATGTGAACTGACGTTCAAAAATAAGACATTTGAAAACGGACCATTTTCCACATTTCTGAAGCATGACGTAATGGGGGGGTGTTATCTCTTTTGTCGAAAATCAGCCGTTTTTGCTCGAACAGTAAATGCCTCCAAATGGTATTTAATTAACTTCCCGAGCCCCTGGAAGCATGAAAATCACTTTAAACATGCTAATTTTAGCTCTAACACTGATGATCCACCTACAAATGTGAACTGACGTTCAAAAATAAAACATTTGAAAACGGACCATTTTCCACATTTCTGAAGCATGACGTAATGGGGGGGTGTTATCTCTTTTGTCGAAAATCAGCTGTTTTTGCTCGAACATTAAATGCCTCCAAATGGTATTTAATTAACTTCCCGGGGTGAAGAAACCCTTTTTGAGAACTCAGAGTGAGTAAATTGGCCATTTTCATGCACTTTTAACCATTCCATAAATCTTGTGTTTTGGGCCCCTGGAAGCATGAAAATCACTTTAAACATGCTAATTTTAGCTCTAACACTGATGATCCACCTACAAATGTGAACTGACGTTCAAAAATAAAACATTTGAAAACGGACCATTTTCCACATTTCTGAAGCATGACGTAATGGGGGGGGTGTTATCTCTTTTGTCGAAAATCAGCCGTTTTTGCTCGAACATTAAATGCCTCCAAATAGTATTTATTTCACTTCCCGAACCCCTGGAAGCATGAAAATCACTTTAAACATGCTAATTTTAGCTCTAACACTGATGATCCACCTACAAATGTGAACTGACGTTCAAAAATAAAACATTTGAAAACGGACCATTTTCCACATTTCTGAAGCATGACGTAATGGGGGGGTGTTATCTCTTTTGTCGAAAATCAGCCGTTTTTGCTCGAACATTAAATGCCTCCAAATGGTATTTATTTCACTTCCCGAGCCCCTGGAAGCATGAAAATCACTTTAAACATGCTAATTTTAGCTCTAACACTGATGATCCACCTACAAATGTGAACTGACGTTCAAAAATAAAACATTTGAAAACGGACCATTTTCCACATTTCTGAAGCATGACGTAATGGGGGGGTGTTATCTCTTTTGTCGAAAATCAGCCGTTTTTGCTCGAACATTAAATGCCTCCAAATGGTATTTATTTCACTTCCCGAGCCCCTGGAAGCATGAAAATCACTTTAAACATGCTAATTTTAGCTCTAACACTGATGATCCACCTACAAATGTGAACTGACGTTCAAAAATAAAACATTTGAAAACGGACCATTTTCCACATTTCTGAAGCATGACGTAATGGGGGGGTGTTATCTCTTTTGTCGAAAATCAGCCGTTTTTGCTCGAACATTAAATGCCTCCAAATGGTATTTAATTAACTTCCCGAGCCCCTGGAAGCATGAAAATCACTTTAAACATGCTAATTTTAGCTCTAACACTGATGATCCACCTACAAATGTGAACTGACGTTCAAAAATAAAACATTTGAAAACGGACCATTTTCCACATTTCTGAAGCATGACGTAATGGGGGGGTGTTATCTCTTTTGTCGAAAATCAGCCGTTTTTGCTCGAACATTAAATGCCTCCAAATGGTATTTAATTAACTTCCCGAGCCCCTGGAAGCATGAAAATCACTTTAAACATGCTAATTTTAGCTCTAACACTGATGATCCACCTACAAATGTGAACTGACGTTCAAAAATAAAACATTTGAAAACGGACCATTTTCCACATTTCTGAAGCATGACGTAATGGGGGGGTGTTATCTCTTTTGTCGAAAATCAGCCGTTTTTGCTCGAACATTAAATGCCTCCAAATGGTATTTATTTCACTTCCCGGGGTGAAGAAACCCTTTTTGAGAACTCAGAGTGAGTAAATTGGCCATTTTCATGCACTTTTAACCATTCCATAAATCTTGTGTTTTGGGCCCCTGGAAGCATGAAAATCACTTTAAACATGCTAATTTTAGCTCTAACACTGATGATCCACCTACAAATGTGAACTGACGTTCAAAAATAAAACATTTGAAAACGGACCATTTTCCACATTTCTGAAGCATGACGTAATGGGGGGGTGTTATCTCTTTTGTCGAAAATCAGCCGTTTTTGCTCGAACATTAAATGCCTCCAAATGGTATTTAATTAACTTCCCGAGCCCCTGGAAGCATGAAAATCACTTTAAACATGCTAATTTTAGCTCTAACACTGATGATCCACCTACAAATGTGAACTGACGTTCAAAAATAAAACATTTGAAAACGGACCATTTTCCACATTTCTGAAGCATGACGTAATGGGGGGGTGTTATCTCTTTTGTCGAAAATCAGCCGTTTTTGCTCGAACATTAAATGCCTCCAAATGGTATTTAATTAACTTCCCGGGGTGAAGAAACCCTTTTTGAGAACTCAGAGTGAGTAAATTGGCCATTTTCATGCACTTTTAACCATTCCATAAATCTTGTGTTTTGGGCCCCTGGAAGCATGAAAATCACTTTAAACATGCTAATTTTAGCTCTAACACTGATGATCCACCTACAAATGTGAACTGACGTTCAAAAATAAAACATTTGAAAACGGACCATTTTCCACATTTCTGAAGCATGACGTAATGGGGGGGTGTTATCTCTTTTGTCGAAAATCAGCCGTTTTTGCTCGAACATTAAATGCCTCCAAATGGTATTTATTTCACTTCCCGAGCCCCTGGAAGCATGAAAATCACTTTAAACATGCTAATTTTAGCTCTAACACTGATGATCCACCTACAAATGTGAACTGACGTTCAAAAACAAAACATTTGAAAACGGACCATTTTCCACAATTCTGAAGCATGACGTAATGGGGGGGTGTTATCTCTTTTGTCGAAAATCAGCCGTTTTTGCTCGAACATTAAATGCCTCCAAATGGTATTTATTTCACTTCCCGAGCCCCTGGAAGCATGAAAATCACTTTAAACATGCTAATTTTAGCTCTAACACTGATGATCCACCTACAAATGTGAACTGACGTTCCAAAATAAAACATTTGAAAACGGACCATTTTCCACATTTCTGAAGCATGACGTAATGGGGGGGTGTTATCTCTTTTGTCGAAAATCAGCCGTTTTTGCTCGAACATTACATGCCTCCAAATGGTATTTAATTAACTTCCCGAGCCCCTGGAAGCATGAAAATCACTTTAAACATGCTAATTTTAGCTCTAACACTGATGATCCACCTACAAATGTGAACTGACGTTCAAAAATAAAACATTTGAAAACGGACCATTTTCCACATTTCTGAAGCATGACGTAATGGGGGGGTGTTATCTCTTTTGTCGAAAATCAGCCGTTTTTGCTCGAACATTAAATGTCTCCAAATGGTATTTAATTAACTTCCCGAGCCCCTGGAAGCATGAAAATCACTTTAAACATGCTAATTTTAGCTCTAACACTGATGATCCACCTACAAATGTGAACTGACGTTCAAAAATAAAACATTTGAAAACGGACCATTTTCCACATTTCTGAAGCATGACGTAATGGGGGGGTGTTATCTCTTTTGTCGAAAATCAGCCGTTTTTGCTCGAACATTAAATGCCTCCAAATGGTATTTATTTCACTTCCCGGGGTGAAGAAACCCTTTTTGAGAACTCAGAGTGAGTAAATTGGCCATTTTCATGCACTTTTAACCATTCCATAAATCTTGTGTTTTGGGCCCCTGGAAGCATGAAAATCACTTTAAACATGCTAATTTTAGCTCTAACACTGATGATCCACCTACAAATGTGAACTGACGTTCAAAAATAAAACATTTGAAAACGGACCATTTTCCACATTTCTGAAGCATGACGTAATGGGGGGGTGTTATCTCTTTTGTCGAAAATCAGCCGTTTTTGCTCGAACATTAAATGCCTCCAAATGGTATTTAATTAACTTCCCGAGCCCCTGGAAGCATGAAAATCACTTTAAACATGCTAATTTTAGCTCTAACACTGATGATCCACCTACAAATGTGAACTGACGTTCAAAAATAAAACATTTGAAAACGGACCATTTTCCACATTTCTGAAGCATGACGTAATGGGGGGGTGTTATCTCTTTTGTCGAAAATCAGCCGTTTTTGCTCGAACATTAAATGCCTCCAAATGGTATTTAATTAACTTCCCGGGTGAAGAAACCCTTTTTGAGAACTCAGAGTGAGTAAATTGGCCATTTTCATGCACTTTTAACCATTCCATAAATCTTGTGTTTTGGGCCCCTGGAAGCATGAAAATCACTTTAAACATGCTAATTTTAGCTCTAACACTGATGATCCACCTACAAATGTGAACTGACGTTCAAAAATAAAACATTTGAAAACGGACCATTTTCCACATTTCTGAAGCATGACGTAATGGGGGGGTGTTATCTCTTTTGTCGAAAATCAGCCGTTTTTGATCGAACATTAAATGCCTCCAAATGGTATTTAATTAACTTCCCGAGCCCCTGGAAGCATGAAAATCACTTTAAACATGCTAATTTTAGCTCTAACACTGATGATCCACCTACAAATGTGAACTGACGTTCAAAAATAAAACATTTGAAAACGGACCATTTTCCACATTTCTGAAGCATGACGTAATGGGGGGGTGTTATCTCTTTTGTCGAAAATCAGCCGTTTTTGCTCGAACATTAAATGCCTCCAAATGGTATTTAATTAACTTCCCGAGCCCCTGGAAGCATGAAAATCACTTTAAACATGCTAATTTTAGCTCTAACACTGATGATCCACCTACAAATGTGAACTGACGTTCAAAAATAAAACATTTGAAAACGGACCATTTTCCACATTTCTGAAGCATGACGTAATGGGGGGGTGTTATCTCTTTTGTCGAAAATCAGCCGTTTTTGCTCGAACATTAAATGCCTCCAAATGGTATTTATTTCACTTCCCGGGGTGAAGAAACCCTTTTTGAGAACTCAGAGTGAGTAAATTGGCCATTTTCATGCACTTTTAACCATTCCATAAATCTTGTGTTTTGGGCCCCTGGAAGCATGAAAATCACTTTAAACATGCTAATTTTAGCTCTAACACTGATGATCCACCTACAAATGTGAACTGACGTTCAAAAATAAAACATTTGAAAACGGACCATTTTCCACATTTCTGAAGCATGACGTAATGGGGGGGTGTTATCTCTTTTGTCGAAAATCAGCCGTTTTTGCTCGAACATTAAATGCCTCCAAATGGTATTTAATTAACTTCCCGAGCCCCTGGAAGCATGAAAATCACTTTAAACATGCTAATTTAAGCTCTAACACTGATGATCCACCTACAAATGTGAACTGACGTTCAAAAATAAAACATTTGAAAACGGACCATTTTCCACATTTCTGAAGCATGACGTAATGGGGGGGGTGTTATCTCTTTTGTCGAAAATCAGCCGTTTTTGCTCGAACATTAAATGCCTCCAAATGGTATTTAATTAACTTCCCGGGGTGAAGAAACTCTTTTTGAGAACTCAGAGTGAGTACATTGGCCATTTTCATGCACTTTTAACCATTCCATAAATCTTGTGTTTTGGGCCCCTGGAAGCATGAAAATCACTTTAAACATGCTAATTTTAGCTCTAACACTGATGATCCACCTACAAATGTGAACTGACGTTCAAAAATAAAACATTTGAAAACGGACCATTTTCCACATTTCTGAAGCATGACGTAATGGGGGGGTGTTATCTCTTTTGTCGAAAATCAGCCGTTTTTGCTCGAACATTAAATGCCTCCAAATGGTATTTAATTAACTTCCCGAGCCCCTGGAAGCATGAAAATCACTTTAAACATGCTAATTTTAGCTCTAACACTGATGATCCACCTACAAATGTGAACTGACGTTCAAAAATAAAACATTTGAAAACGGACCATTTTCCACATTTCTGAAGCATGACGTAATGGGGGGGTGTTATCTCTTTTGTCGAAAATCAGCCGTTTTTGCTCGAACATTAAATGCCTCCAAATGGTATTTAATTAACTTCCCGAGCCCCTGGAAGCATGAAAATCACTTTAAACATGCTAATTTTAGCTCTAACACTGATGATCCACCTACAAATGTGAACTGACGTTCAAAAATAAAACATTTGAAAACGGACCATTTTCCACATTTCTGAAGCATGACGTAATGGGGGGGTGTTATCTCTTTTGTCGAAAATCAGCCGTTTTTGCTCGAACATTAAATGCCTCCAAATGGTATTTAATTAACTTCCCGGGGTGAAGAAACCCTTTTTGAGAACTCAGAGTGAGTACATTGGCCATTTTCATGCACTTTTAACCATTCCATAAATCTTGTGTTTTGGGCCCCTGGAAGCATGAAAATCACTTTAAACATGCTAATTTTGGCTCTAACACTGATGATCCACCTACAAATGTGAACTGACGTTCAAAAATAAAACATTTGAAAACGGACCATTTTCCACATTTCTGAAGCATGACGTAATGGGGGGGTGTTATCTCTTTTGTCGAAAATCAGCCGTTTTTGCTCGAACATTAAATGCCTCCAAATGGTATTTAATTAACTTCCCGAGCCCCTGGAAGCATGAAAATCACTTTAAACATGCTAATTTTAGCTCTAACACTGATGATCCACCTACAAATGTGAACTGACGTTCAAAAATAAAACATTTGAAAACGGACCATTTTCCACATTTCTGAAGCATGACGTAATGGGGGGGTGTTATCTCTTTTGTCGAAAATCAGCCGTTTTTGCTCGAACATTAAATGCCTCCAAATGGTATTTATTTCACTTCCCGGGGTGAAGAAACCCTTTTTGAGAACTCAGAGTGAGTAAATTGGCCATTTTCATGCACTTTTAACCATTCCATAAATCTTGTGTTTTGGGCCCCTGGAAGCATGAAAATCACTTTAAACATGCTAATTTTAGCTCTAACACTGATGATCCACCTACAAATGTGAACTGACGTTCAAAAATAAAACATTTGAAAACGGACCATTTTCCACATTTCTGAAGCATGACGTAATGGGGGGGTGTTATCTCTTTTGTCGAAAATCAGCCGTTTTTGCTCGAACATTAAATGCCTCCAAATGGTATTTAATTAACTTCCCGAGCCCCTGGAAGCATGAAAATCACTTTAAACATGCTAATTTAAGCTCTAACACTGATGATCCACCTACAAATGTGAACTGACGTTCAAAAATAAAACATTTGAAAACGGACCATTTTCCACATTTCTGAAGCATGACGTAATGGGGGGGGTGTTATCTCTTTTGTCGAAAATCAGCCGTTTTTGCTCGAACATTAAATGCCTCCAAATGGTATTTAATTAACTTCCCGGGGTGAAGAAACTCTTTTTGAGAACTCAGAGTGAGTACATTGGCCAATTTCATGCACTTTTAACCATTCCATAAATCTTGTGTTTTGGGCCCCTGGAAGCATGAAAATCACTTTAAACATGCTAATTTTAGCTCTAACACTGATGATCCACCTACAAATGTGAACTGACGTTCAAAAATAAAACATTTGAAAACGGACCATTTTCCACATTTCTGAAGCATGACGTAATGGGGGGGTGTTATCTCTTTTGTCGAAAATCAGCCGTTTTTGCTCGAACATTAAATGCCTCCAAATGGTATTTAATTAACTTCCCGAGCCCCTGGAAGCATGAAAATCACTTTAAACATGCTAATTTTAGCTCTAACACTGATGATCCACCTACAAATGTGAACTGACGTTCAAAAATAAAACATTTGAAAACGGACCATTTTCCACATTTCTGAAGCATGACGTAATGGGGGGGTGTTATCTCTTTTGTCGAAAATCAGCCGTTTTTGCTCGAACATTAAATGCCTCCAAATGGTATTTAATCAACTTCCCGGGGTGAAGAAACCCTTTTTGAGAACTCAGAGTGAGTAAATTGGCCATTTTCATGCACTTTTAACCATTCCATAAATCTTGTGTTTTGGGCCCCTGGAAGCATGAAAATCACTTTAAACATGCTAATTTTAGCTCTAACACTGATGATCCACCTACAAATGTGAACTGACGTTCAAAAATAAAACATTTGAAAACGGACCATTTTCTACATTTCTGAAGCATGACGTAATGGGGGGGTGTTATCTCTTTTGTCGAAAATCAGCCGTTTTTGCTCGAACATTAAATGCCTCCAAATGGTATTTAATTAACTTCCCGGGGTGAAGAAACCCTTTTTGAGAACTCAGAGTGAGTAAATTGGCCATTTTCATGCACTTTTAACCATTCCATAAATCTTGTGTTTTGGGCCCCTGGAAGCATGAAAATCACTTTAAACATGCTAATTTTAGCTCTAACACTGATGATCCACCTACAAATGTGAACTGACGTTCAAAAATAAAACATTTGAAAACGGACCATTTTCCACATTTCTGAAGCATGACGTAATGGGGGGGGGTGTTATCTCTTTTGTCGAAAATCAGCCGTTTTTGCTTGAACATTAAATGCCTCCAAATGGTATTTAATTAACTTCCCGAGCCCCTGGAAGCATGAAAATCACTTTAAACATGCTAATTTTAGCTCTAACAATGATGATCCACCTACAAATGTGAACTGACGTTCAAAAATAAAACATTTGAAAACGGACCATTTTCCACATTTCTGAAGCATGACGTAATGGGGGGGTTATATCTCTTTTGTCGAAAATCAGCCGTTTTTGCTCGAACATTAAATGCCTCCAAATGGTATTTAATTAACTTCCCGGGGTGAAGAAACCCTTTTTGAGAACTCAGAGTGAGTAAATTGGCCATTTTCATGCACTTTTAACCATTCCATAAATCTTGTGTTTTGGGCCCCTGGAAGCATGAAAATCACTTTAAACATGCTAATTTTAGCTCTAACACTGATGATCCACCTACAAATGTGAACTGACGTTCAAAAATAAAACATTTGAAAACGGACCATTTTCCACATTTCTGAAGCATGACGTAATGGGGGGGTGTTATCTCTTTTGTCGAAAATCAGCCGTTTTTGCTCGAACATTAAATGCCTCCAAATGGTATTTAATTAACTTCCCGAGCCCCTGGAAGCATGAAAATCACTTTAAACATGCTAATTTTAGCTCTAACACTGATGATCCACCTACAAATGTGAACTGACGTTCAAAAATAAAACATTTGAAAACGGACCATTTTCCACATTTCTGAAGCATGACGTAATGGGGGGGTGTTATCTCTTTTGTCGAAAATCAGCCGTTTTTGCTCGAACATTAAATGCCTCCAAATGGTATTTAATTAACTTCCCGGGGTGAAGAAACCCTTTTTGAGAACTCAGAGTGAGTAAATTGGCCATTTTCATGCACTTTTAACCATTCCATAAATCTTGTGTTTTGGGCCCCTGGAAGCATGAAAATCACTTTAAACATGCTAATTTTAGCTCTAACACTGATGATCCACCTACAAATGTGAACTGACGTTCAAAAATAAAACATTTGAAAACGGACCATTTTCCACATTTCTGAAGCATGACGTAATGGGGGGGTGTTATCTCTTTTGTCGAAAATCAGCCGTTTTTGCTCGAACATTAAATGCCTCCAAATGGTATTTAATTAACTCCCCGAGCCCCTGGAAGCATGAAAATCACTTTAAACATGCTAATTTTAGCTCTAAAACTGATGATCCACCTACAAATGTGAACTGACGTTCAAAAATAAAACATTTGAAAACGGACCATTTTCCACATTTCTGAAGCATGACGTAATGGGGGGGTGTTATCTCTTTTGTCGAAAATCAGCCGTTTTTGCTCGAACATTAAATGCCTCCAAATGGTATTTATTTCACTTCCCGGGGTGAAGAAACCCTTTTTGAGAACTCAGAGTGAGTAAATTGGCCATTTTCATGCACTTTTAACCATTCCATAAATCTTGTGTTTTGGGCCCCTGGAAGCATGAAAATCACTTTAAACATGCTAATTTTAGCTCTAACACTGATGATCCACCTACAAATGTGAACTGACGTTCAAAAATAAAACATTTGAAAACGGACCATTTTCCACATTTCTGAAGCATGACGTAATGGGGGGGTGTTATCTCTTTTGTCGAAAATCAGCCGTTTTTGCTCGAACATTAAATGCCTCCAAATGGTATTTAATTAACTTCCCGAGCCCCTGGAAGCATGAAAATCACTTTAAACATGCTAATTTTAGCTCTAACACTGATGATCCACCTACAAATGTGAACTGACGTTCAAAAATAAAACATTTGAAAACGGACCATTTTCCACATTTCTGAAGCATGACGTAATGGGGGGTGTTATCTCTTTTGTCGAAAATCAGCCGTTTTTGCTCGAACATTAAATGCCTCCAAATGGTATTTAATTAACTTCCCGGGGTGAAGAAACTCTTTTTGAGAACTCAGAGTGAGTACATTGGCCATTTTCATGCACTTTTAACCATTCCATAAATCTTGTGTTTTGGGCCCCTGGAAGCATGAAAATCACTTTAAACATGCTAATTTTAGCTCTAACACTGATGATCCACCTACAAATGTGAACTGACGTTCAAAAATAAAACATTTGAAAACGGACCATTTTCCACATTTCTGAAGCATGACGTAATGGGGGGGTGTTATCTCTTTTGTCGAAAATCAGCCGTTTTTGCTCGAACATTAAATGCCTCCAAATGGTATTTAATTAACTTCCCGAGCCCCTGGAAGCATGAAAATCACTTTAAACATGCTAATTTTAGCTCTAACACTGATGATCCACCTACAAATGTGAACTGACGTTCAAAAATAAAACATTTGAAAACGGACCATTTTCCACATTTCTGAAGCATGACGTAATGGGGGGGTGTTATCTCTTTTGTCGAAAATCAGCCATTTTTGCTCGAACATTAAATGCCTCCAAATGGTATTTAATCAACTTCCCGGGGTGAAGAAACCCTTTTTGAGAACTCAGAGTGAGTAAATTGGCCATTTTCATGCACTTTTAACCATTCCATAAATCTTGTGTTTTGGGCCCCTGGAAGCATGAAAATCACTTTAAACATGCTAATTTTAGCTCTAACACTGATGATCCACCTACAAATGTGAACTGACGTTCAAAAATAAAACATTTGAAAACGGACCATTTTCCACATTTCTGAAGCATGACGTAATGGGGGGGTGTTATCTCTTTTGTCGAAAATCAGCCGTTTTTGCTCGAACATTAAATGCCTCCAAATGGTATTTAATTAACTTCCCGGGGTGAAGAAACCCTTTTTGAGAACTCAGAGTGAGTAAATTGGCCATTTTCATGCACTTTTAACCATTCCATAAATCTTGTGTTTTGGGCCCCTGGAAGCATGAAAATCACTTTAAACATGCTAATTTTAGCTCTAACACTGATGATCCACCTACAAATGTGAACTGACGTTCAAAAATAAAACATTTGAAAACGGACCATTTTCCACATTTCTGAAGCATGACGTAATGGGGGGGTGTTATCTCTTTTGTCGAAAATCAGCCGTTTTTGCTTGAACATTAAATGCCTCCAAATGGTATTTAATTAACTTCCCGAGCCCCTGGAAGCATGAAAATCACTTTAAACATGCTAATTTTAGCTCTAACACTGATGATCCACCTACAAATGTGAACTGACGTTCAAAAATAAAACATTTGAAAACGGACCATTTTCCACATTTCTGAAGCATGACGTAATGGGGGGGGTGTTATCTCTTTTGTCGAAAATCAGCCGTTTTTGCTCGAACATTAAATGCCTCCAAATGGTATTTAATTAACTTCCCGGGGTGAAGAAACCCTTTTTGAGAACTCAGAGTGAGTAAATTGGCCATTTTCATGCACTTTTAACCATTCCATAAATCTTGTGTTTTGGGCCCCTGGAAGCATGAAAATCACTTTAAACATGCTAATTTTAGCTCTAACACTGATGATCCACCTACAAATGTGAACTGACGTTCAAAAATAAAACATTTGAAAACGGACCATTTTCCACATTTCTGAAGCATGACGTAATGGGGGGGGTGTTATCTCTTTTGTCGAAAATCAGCCGTTTTTGCTCGAACATTAAATGCCTCCAAATGGTATTTAATTAACTTCCCGAGCCCCTGGAAGCATGAAAATCACTTTAAACATGCTAATTTTAGCTCTAACACTGATGATCCACCTACAAATGTGAACTGACGTTCAAAAATAAAACATTTGAAAACGGACCATTTTCCACATTTCTGAAGCATGACGTAATGGGGGGGTGTTATCTCTTTTGTCGAAAATCAGCCGTTTTTGCTCGAACATTAAATGCCTCCAAATGGTATTTAATTAACTTCCCGGGGTGAAGAAACCCTTTTTGAGAACTCAGAGTGAGTAAATTGGCCATTTTCATGCACTTTTAACCATTCCATAAATCTTGTGTTTTGGGCCCCTGGAAGCATGAAAATCACTTTAAACATGCTAATTTTAGCTCTTACACTGATGATCCACCTACAAATGTGAACTGACGTTCAAAAATAAAACATTTGAAAACGGACCATTTTCCACATTTCTGAAGCATGACGTAATGGGGGGGTGTTATCTCTTTTGTCGAAAATCAGCCGTTTTTGCTCGAACATTAAATGCCTCCAAATGGTATTTAATTAACTTCCCGAGCCCCTGGAAGCATGAAAATCACTTTAAACATGCTAATTTTAGCTCTAACACTGATGATCCACCTACAAATGTGAACTGACGTTCAAAAATAAAACATTTGAAAACGGACCATTTTCCACATTTCTGAAGCATGACGTAATGGGGGGGTGTTATCTCTTTTGTCGAAAATCAGCCGTTTTTGCTCGAACATTAAATGCCTCCAAATGGTATTTAATTAACTTCCCGGGGTGAAGAAACCCTTTTTGAGAACTCAGAGTGAGTAAATTGGCCATTTTCATGCACTTTTAACCATTCCATAAATCTTGTGTTTTGGGCCCCTGGAAGCATGAAAATCACTTTAAACATGCTAATTTTAGCTCTAACACTGATGATCCACCTACAAATGTGAACTGACGTTCAAAAATAAAACATTTGAAAACGGACCATTTTCCATATTTCTGAAGCATGACGTAATGGGGGGGTGTTATCTCTTTTGTCGAAAATCAGCCGTTTTTGCTCGAACATTAAATGCCTCCAAATGGTATTTAATTAACTTCCCGAGCCCCTGGAAGCATGAAAATCACTTTAAACATGCTAATTTTAGCTCTAACACTGATGATCCACCTACAAATGTGAACTGACGTTCAAAAATAAAACATTTGAAAACGGACCATTTTCCACATTTCTGAAGCATGACGTAATGGGGGGGTGTTATCTCTTTTGTCGAAAATCAGCCGTTTTTGCTCGAACATTAAATGCCTCCAAATGGTATTTAATTAACTTCCCGAGCCCCTGGAAGCATGAAAATCACTTTAAACATGCTAATTTTAGCTCTAACACTGATGATCCACCTACAAATGTGAACTGACGTTCAAAAATAAAACATTTGAAAACGGACCATTTTCCACATTTCTGAAGCATGACGTAATGGGGGGGTGTTATCTCTTTTGTCGAAAATCAGCCGTTTTTGCTCGAACATTAAATGCCTCCAAATGGTATTTATTTCACTTCCCGGGGTGAAGAAACCCTTTTTGAGAACTCAGAGTGAGTAAATTGGCCATTTTCATGCACTTTTAACCATTCCATTAATCTTGTGTTTTGGGCCCCTGGAAGCATGAAAATCACTTTAAACATGCTAATTTTAGCTCTAACACTGATGATCCACCTACAAATGTGAACTGACGTTCAAAAATAAAACATTTGAAAACGGACCATTTTCCACATTTCTGAAGCATGACGTAATGGGGGGGTGTTATCTCTTTTGTCGAAAATCAGCCGTTTTTGCTCGAACATTAAATGCCTCCAAATGGTATTTAATTAACTTCCCGGGGTGAAGAAACCCTTTTTGAGAACTCAGAGTGAGTAAATTGGCCATTTTCATGCACTTTTAACCATTCCATAAATCTTGTGTTTTGGGCCCCTGGAAGCATGAAAATCACTTTAAACATGCTAATTTTAGCTCTAACACTGATGATCCACCTACAAATGTGAACTGACGTTCAAAAATAAAACATTTGAAAACGGACCATTTTCCACATTTCTGAAGCATGACGTAATGGGGGGGTGTTATCTCTTTTGTCGAAAATCAGCCGTTTTTGCTCGAACATTAAATGCCTCCAAATGGTATTTAATTAACTTCCCGGGGTGAAGAAACCCTTTTTGAGAACTCAGAGTGAGTAAATTGGCCATTTTCATGCACTTTTAACCATTCCATAAATCTTGTGTTTTGGGCCCCTGGAAGCATGAAAATCACTTTAAACATGCTAATTTTAGCTCTAACACTGATGATCCACCTACAAATGTGAACTGACGTTCAAAAATAAAACATTTGAAAACGGACCATTTTCCACATTTCTGAAGCATGACGTAATGGGGGGGTGTTATCTCTTTTGTCGAAAATCAGTTTTTTTTGCTCGAACATTAAATGCCTCCAAATGGTATTTAATTAACTTCCCGAGCCCCTGGAAGCATGAAAATCACTTTAAACATGCTAATTTTAGCTCTAACACTGATGATCCACCTACAAATGTGAACTGGCGTTCAAAAATAAAACATTTGAAAACGGACCATTTTCCACATTTCTGAAGCATGACGTAATGGGGGGGTGTTATCTCTTTTGTCGGAAATCAGCCGTTTTTGCTCGAACATTAAATGCCTCCAAATGGTATTTAATTAACTTCCCGAGCCCCTGGAAGCATGAAAATCACTTTAAACATGCTAATTTTAGCTCTAACACTGATGATCCACCTACAAATGTGAACTGACGTTCAAAAATAAAACATTTGAAAACGGACCATTTTCCACATTTCTGAAGCATGACGTAATGGGGGGGTGTTATCTCTTTTGTCGAAAATCAGCTGTTTTTGCTCAAACATTAAATGCCTCCAAATGGTATTTAATTAACTTCCCGGGGTGAAGAAACCCTTTTTGAGAACTCAGAGTGAGTACATTGGCCATTTTCATGCACTTTTAACCATTCCATAAATCTTGTGTTTTGGGCCCCTGGAAGCATGAAAATCACTTTAAACATGCTAATTTTAGCTCTAACACTGATGATCCATCTACAAATGTGAACTGACGTTCAAAAATAAGACATTTGAAAACGGACCATTTTCCACATTTCTGAAGCATGACGTAATGGGGGGGTGTTATCTCTTTTGTCGAAAATCAGCCGTTTTTGCTCGAACATTAAATGCCTCCAAATGGTATTTAATTAACTTCCCGAGCCCCTGGAAGCATGAAAATCACTTTAAACATGCTAATTTTAGCTCTAACACTGATGATCCACCTACAAATGTGAACTGACGTTCAAAAATAAAACATTTGAAAACGGACCATTTTCCACATTTCTGAAGCATGACGTAATGGGGGGGTGTTATCTCTTTTGTCGAAAATCAGCCGTTTTTGCTCGAACATTAAATGCCTCCAAATGGTATTTAATTAACTTCCCGGGGTGAAGAAACCCTTTTTGAGAACTCAGAGTGAGTAAATTGGCCATTTTCATGCACTTTTAACCATTCCATAAATCTTGTGTTTTGGGCCCCTGGAAGCATGAAAATCACTTTAAACTTGCTAATTTTAGCTCTAACACTGATGATCCACCTACAAATGTGAACTGACGTTCAAAAATAAAACATTTGAAAACGGACCATTTTCCACATTTCTGAAGCATGACGTAATGGGGGGGGTGTTATCTCTTTTGTCGAAAATCAGCCGTTTTTGCTCGAACATTAAATGCCTCCAAATGGTATTTATTTCACTTCCCGAACCCCTGGAAGCATGAAAATCACTTTAAACATGCTAATTTTAGCTCTAACACTGATGATCCACCTACAAATGTGAACTGACGTTCAAAAATAAAACATTTGAAAACGGACCATTTTCCACATTTCTGAAGCATGACGTAATGGGGGGGTGTTATCTCTTTTGTCGAAAATCAGCCGTTTTTGCTCGAACATTAAATGCCTCCAAATGGTATTTATTTCACTTCCCGAGCCCCTGGAAGCATGAAAATCACTTTAAACATGCTAATTTTAGCTCTAACACTGATGATCCACCTACAAATGTGAACTGACGTTCAAAAATAAAACATTTGAAAACGGACCATTTTCCACATTTCTGAAGCATGACGTAATGGGGGGGTGTTATCTCTTTTGTCGAAAATCAGCCGTTTTTGCTCGAACATTAAATGCCTCCAAATGGTATTTATTTCACTTCCCGAGCCCCTGGAAGCATGAAAATCACTTTAAACATGCTAATTTTAGCTCTAACACTGATGATCCACCTACAAATGTGAACTGACGTTCAAAAATAAAACATTTGAAAACGGACCATTTTCCACATTTCTGAAGCATGACGTAATGGGGGGGTGTTATCTCTTTTGTCGAAAATCAGCCATTTTTGCTCGAACATTAAATGCCTCCAAATGGTATTTAATTAACTTCCCGAGCCCCTGGAAGCATGAAAATCACTTTAAACATGCTAATTTTAGCTCTAACACTGATGATCCACCTACAAATGTGAACTGACGTTCAAAAATAAAACATTTGAAAACTGACCATTTTCCACATTTCTGAAGCATGACGTAATGGGGGGGTGTTATCTCTATTGTCGAAAATCAGCCGTTTTTGCTCGAACATTAAATGCCTCCAAATGGTATTTAATTAACTTCCCGAGCCCCTGGAAGCATGAAAATCACTTTAAACATGCTAATTTTAGCTCTAACACTGATGATCCACCTACAAATGTGAACTGACGTTCAAAAATAAAACATTTGAAAACGGACCATTTTCCACATTTCTGAAGCATGACGTAATGGGGGGGTGTTATCTCTTTTGTCGAAAATCAGCCGTTTTTGCTCGAACATTAAATGCCTCCAAATGGTATTTATTTCACTTCCCGGGGTGAAGAAACCCTTTTTGAGAACTCAGAGTGAGTAAATTGGCCATTTTCATGCACTTTTAACCATTCCATAAATCTTGTGTTTTGGGCCCCTGGAAGCATGAAAATCACTTTAAACATGCTAATTTTAGCTCTAACACTGATGATCCACCTACAAATGTGAACTGACGTTCAAAAATAAAACATTTGAAAACGGACCATTTTCCACATTTCTGAAGCATGACGTAATGGGGGGGTGTTATCTCTTTTGTCGAAAATCAGCCGTTTTTGCTCGAACATTAAATGCCTCCAAATGGTATTTAATTAACTTCCCGAGCCCCTGGAAGCATGAAAATCACTTTAAACATGCTAATTTTAGCTCTAACACTGATGATCCACCTACAAATGTGAACTGACGTTCAAAAATAAAACATTTGAAAACGGACCATTTTCCACATTTCTGAAGCATGACGTAATGGGGGGTGTTATCTCTTTTGTCGAAAATCAGCCGTTTTTGCTCGAACATTAAATGCCTCCAAATGGTATTTATTTCACTTCCCGGGGTGAAGAAACCCTTTTTGAGAACTCAGAGTGAGTAAATTGGCCATTTTCATGCACTTTTAACCATTCCATAAATCTTGTGTTTTGGGCCCCTGGAAGCATGAAAATCACTTTAAACATGCTAATTTTAGCTCTAACACTGATGATCCACCTACAAATGTGAACTGACGTTCAAAAATAAAACATTTGAAAACGGACCATTTTCCACATTTCTGAAGCATGACGTAATGGGGGGGTGTTATCTCTTTTGTCGAAAATCAGCCGTTTTTGCTCGAACATTAAATGCCTCCAAATGGTATTTAATTAACTTCCCGAGCCCCTGGAAGCATGAAAATCACTTTAAACATGCTAATTTTAGCTCTAACACTGATGATCCACCTACAAATGTGAACTGACGTTCAAAAATAAAACATTTGAAAACGGACCATTTTCCACATTTCTGACGCATGACGTAATGGGGGGGTGTTATCTCTTTTGTCGAAAATCAGCCGTTTTTGCTCGAACATTAAATGCCTCCAAATGGTATTTATTTCACTTCCCGGGGTGAAGAAACCCTTTTTGAGAACTCAGAGTGAGTAAATTGGCCATTTTCATGCACTTTTAACCATTCCATAAATCTTGTGTTTTGGGCCCCTGGAAGCATGAAAATCACTTTAAACATGCTAATTTTAGCTCTAACACTGATGATCCACCTACAAATGTGAACTGACGTTCAAAAATAAAACATTTGAAAACGGACCATTTTCCACATTTCTGAAGCATGACGTAATGGGGGGGTGTTATCTCTTTTGTCGAAAATCAGCCGTTTTTGCTCGAACATTAAATGCCTCCAAATGGTATTTATTTCACTTCCCGAGCCCCTGGAAGCATGAAAATCACTTTAAACATGCTAATTTTAGCTCTAACACTGATGATCCACCTACAAATGTGAACTGACGTTCAAAAACAAAACATTTGAAAACGGACCATTTTCCACATTTCTGAAGCATGACGTAATGGGGGGGTGTTATCTCTTTTGTCGAAAATCAGCCGTTTTTGCTCGAACATTAAATGCCTCCAAATGGTATTTATTTCACTTCCCGAGCCCCTGGAAGCATGAAAATCACTTTAAACATGCTAATTTTAGCTCTAACACTGATGATCCACCTACAAATGTGAACTGACGTTCCAAAATAAAACATTTGAAAACGGACCATTTTCCACATTTCTGAAGCATGACGTAATGGGGGGGTGTTATCTCTTTTGTCGAAAATCAGCCGTTTTTGCTCGAACATTAAATGCCTCCAAATGGTATTTAATTAACTTCCCGAGCCCCTGGAAGCATGAAAATCACTTTAAACATGCTAATTTTAGCTCTAACACTGATGATCCACCTACAAATGTGAACTGACGTTCAAAAATAAAACATTTGAAAACGGACCATTTTCCACATTTCTGAAGCATGACGTAATGGGGGGGTGTTATCTCTTTTGTCGAAAATCAGCCGTTTTTGCTCGAACATTAAATGTCTCCAAATGGTATTTAATTAACTTCCCGAGCCCCTGGAAGCATGAAAATCACTTTAAACATGCTAATTTTAGCTCTAACACTGATGATCCACCTACAAATGTGAACTGACGTTCAAAAATAAAACATTTGAAAACGGACCATTTTCCACATTTCTGAAGCATGACGTAATGGGGGGGTGTTATCTCTTTTGTCGAAAATCAGCCGTTTTTGCTCGAACATTAAATGCCTCCAAATGGTATTTATTTCACTTCCCGGGGTGAAGAAACCCTTTTTGAGAACTCAGAGTGAGTAAATTGGCCATTTTCATGCACTTTTAACCATTCCATAAATCTTGTGTTTTGGGCCCCTGGAAGCATGAAAATCACTTTAAACATGCTAATTTTAGCTCTAACACTGATGATCCACCTACAAATGTGAACTGACGTTCAAAAATAAAACATTTGAAAACGGACCATTTTCCACATTTCTGAAGCATGACGTAATGGGGGGGTGTTATCTCTTTTGTCGAAAATCAGCCGTTTTTGCTCGAACATTAAATGCCTCCAAATGGTATTTAATTAACTTCCCGAGCCCCTGGAAGCATGAAAATCACTTTAAACATGCTAATTTTAGCTCTAACACTGATGATCCACCTACAAATGTGAACTGACGTTCAAAAATAAAACATTTGAAAACGGACCATTTTCCACATTTCTGAAGCATGACGTAATGGGGGGGTGTTATCTCTTTTGTCGAAAATCAGCCGTTTTTGCTCGAACATTAAATGCCTCCAAATGGTATTTAATTAACTTCCCGGGGTGAAGAAACCCTTTTTGAGAACTCAGAGTGAGTACATTGGCCATTTTCATGCACTTTTAACCATTCCATAAATCTTGTGTTTTGGGCCCCTGGAAGCATGAAAATCACTTTAAACATGCTAATTTTAGCTCTAACACTGATGATCCACCTACAAATGTGAACTGACGTTCAAAAATAAAACATTTGAAAACGGACCATTTTCCACATCCTGAAGCATGACGTAATGGGGGGGTGTTATCTCTTTTGTCGAAAATCAGCCGTTTTTGCTCGAACATTAAATGCCTCCAAATGGTATTTAATTAACTTCCTGAGCCCCTGGAAGCATGAAAATCACTTTAAACATGCTAATTTTAGCTCTAACACTGATGATCCACCTACAAATGTGAACTGACGTTCAAAAATAAAACATTTGAAAACGGACCATTTTCCACATTTCTGAAGCATGACGTAATGGGGGGGTGTTATCTCTTTTGTCGAAAATCAGCCGTTTTTGCTCGAACATTAAATGCCTCCAAATGGTATTTAATTAACTTCCTGGGTGAAGAAACCCTTTTTGAGAACTCAGAGTGAGTAAATTGGCCATTTTCATGCACTTTTAACCATTCCATAAATCTTGTGTTTTGGGCCCCTGGAAGCATGAAAATCACTTTAAACATGCTAATTTTAGCTCTAACACTGATGATCCACCTACAAATGTGAACTGACGTTCAAAAATAAAACATTTGAAAACGGACCATTTTCCACATTTCTGAAGCATGACGTAATGGGGGGGTGTTATCTCTTTTGTCGAAAATCAGCCGTTTTTGATCGAACATTAAATGCCTCCAAATGGTATTTAATTAACTTCCCGAGCCCCTGGAAGCATGAAAATCACTTTAAACATGCTAATTTTAGCTCTAACACTGATGATCCACCTACAAATGTGAACTGACGTTCAAAAATAAAACATTTGAAAACGGACCATTTTCCACATTTCTGAAGCATGACGTAATGGGGGGGTGTTATCTCTTTTGTCGAAAATCAGCCGTTTTTGCTCGAACATTAAATGCCTCCAAATGGTATTTAATTAACTTCCCGAGCCCCTGGAAGCATGAAAATCACTTTAAACATGCTAATTTTAGCTCTAACACTGATGATCCACCTACAAATGTGAACTGACGTTCAAAAATAAAACATTTGAAAACGGACCATTTTCCACATTTCTGAAGCATGACGTAATGGGGGGGTGTTATCTCTTTTGTCGAAAATCAGCCGTTTTTGCTCGAACATTAAATGCCTCCAAATGGTATTTATTTCACTTCCCGGGGTGAAGAAACCCTTTTTGAGAACTCAGAGTGAGTAAATTGGCCATTTTCATGCACTTTTAACCATTCCATAAATCTTGTGTTTTGGGCCCCTGGAAGCATGAAAATCACTTTAAACATGCTAATTTTAGCTCTAACACTGATGATCCACCTACAAATGTGAACTGACGTTCAAAAATAAAACATTTGAAAACGGACCATTTTCCACATTTCTGAAGCATGACGTAATGGGGGGGTGTTATCTCTTTTGTCGAAAATCAGCCGTTTTTGCTCGAACATTAAATGCCTCCAAATGGTATTTAATTAACTTCCCGAGCCCCTGGAAGCATGAAAATCACTTTAAACATGCTAATTTTAGCTCTAACACTGATGATCCACCTACAAATGTGAACTGACGTTCAAAAATAAAACATTTGAAAACGGACCATTTTCCACATTTCTGAAGCATGACGTAATGGGGGGGTGTTATCTCTTTTGTCGAAAATCAGCCGTTTTTGCTCGAACATTAAATGCCTCCAAATGGTATTTAATTAACTTCCCGGGGTGAAGAAACTCTTTTTGAGAACTCAGAGTGAGTACATTGGCCATTTTCATGCACTTTTAACCATTCCATAAATCTTGTGTTTTGGGCCCCTGGAAGCATGAAAATCACTTTAAACATGCTAATTTTAGCTCAAACACTGATGATCCACCTACAAATGTGAACTGACGTTCAAAAATAAAACATTTGAAAACGGACCATTTTCCACATTTCTGAAGCATGACGTAATGGGGGGGTGTTATCTCTTTTGTCGAAAATCAGCCGTTTTTGCTCGAACATTAAATGCCTCCAAATGGTATTTAATTAACTTCCCGAGCCCCTGGAAGCATGAAAATCACTTTAAACATGCTAATTTTAGCTCTAACACTGATGATCCACCTACAAATGTGAACTGACGTTCAAAAATAAAACATTTGAAAACGGACCATTTTCCACATTTCTGAAGCATGACGTAATGGGGGGGTGTTATCTCTTTTGTCGAAAATCAGCCGTTTTTGCTCGAACATTAAATGCCTCCAAATGGTATTTAATCAACTTCCCGGGGTGAAGAAACCCTTTTTGAGAACTCAGAGTGAGTAAATTGGCCATTTTCATGCACTTTTAACCATTCCATAAATCTTGTGTTTTGGGCCCCTGGAAGCATGAAAATCACTTTAAACATGCTAATTTTAGCTCTAACACTGATGATCCACCTACAAATGTGAACTGACGTTCAAAAATAAAACATTTGAAAACGGACCATTTTCCACATTTCTGAAGCATGACGTAATGGGGGGGTGTTATCTCTTTTGTCGAAAATCAGCCGTTTTTGCTCGAACATTAAATGCCTCCAAATGGTATTTAATTAACTTCCCGGGGTGAAGAAACCCTTTTTGAGAACTCAGAGTGAGTAAATTGGCCATTTTCATGCACTTTTAACCATTCCATAAATCTTGTGTTTTGGGCCCCTGGAAGCATGAAAATCACTTTAAACATGCTAATTTTAGCTCTAACACTGATGATCCACCTACAAATGTGAACTGACGTTCAAAAATAAAACATTTGAAAACGGACCATTTTCCACATTTCTGAAGCATGACGTAATGGGGGGGGGTGTTATCTCTTTTGTCGAAAATCAGCCGTTTTTGCTTGAACATTAAATGCCTCCAAATGGTATTTAATTAACTTCCCGAGCCCCTGGAGGCATGAAAATCACTTTAAACATGCTAATTTTAGCTCTAACACTGATGATCCACCTACAAATGTGAACTGACGTTCAAAAATAAAACATTTGAAAACGGACCATTTTCCACATTTCTGAAGCATGACGTAATGGGGGGGTTATATCTCTTTTGTCGAAAATCAGCCGTTTTTGCTCGAACATTAAATGCCTCCAAATGGTATTTAATTAACTTCCCGGGGTGAAGAAACCCTTTTTGAGAACTCAGAGTGAGTAAATTGGCCATTTTCATGCACTTTTAACCATTCCATAAATCTTGTGTTTTGGGCCCCTGGAAGCATGAAAATCACTTTAAACATGCTAATTTTAGCTCTAACACTGATGATCCACCTACAAATGTGAACTGACGTTCAAAAATAAAACATTTGAAAACGGACCATTTTCCACATTTCTGAAGCATGACGTAATGGGGGGGTGTTATCTCTTTTGTCGAAAATCAGCCGTTTTTGCTCGAACATTAAATGCCTCCAAATGGTATTTAATTAACTTCCCGAGCCCCTGGAAGCATGAAAATCACTTTAAACATGCTAATTTTAGCTCTAACACTGATGATCCACCTACAAATGTGAACTGACGTTCAAAAATAAAACATTTGAAAACGGACCATTTTCCACATTTCTGAAGCATGACGTAATGGGGGGGTGTTATCTCTTTTGTCGAAAATCAGCCGTTTTTGCTCGAACATTAAATGCCTCCAAATGGTATTTAATTAACTTCCCGGGGTGAAGAAACCCTTTTTGAGAACTCAGAGTGAGTAAATTGGCCATTTTCATGCACTTTTAACCATTCCATAAATCTTGTGTTTTGGGCCCCTGGAAGCATGAAAATCACTTTAAACATGCTAATTTTAGCTCTAACACTGATGATCCACCTACAAATGTGAACTGACGTTCAAAAATAAAACATTTGAAAACGGACCATTTTCCACATTTCTGAAGCATGACGTAATGGGGGGGTGTTATCTCTTTTGTCGAAAATCAGCCGTTTTTGCTCGATCATTAAATGCCTCCAAATGGTATTTAATTAACTCCCCGAGCCCCTGGAAGCATGAAAATCACTTTAAACATGCTAATTTTAGCTCTAAAACTGATGATCCACCTACAAATGTGAACTGACGTTCAAAAATAAAACATTTGAAAACGGACCATTTTCCACATTTCTGAAGCATGACGTAATGGGGGGGTGTTATCTCTTTTGTCGAAAATCAGCCGTTTTTGCTCGAACATTAAATGCCTCCAAATGGTATTTATTTCACTTCCCGGGGTGAAGAAACCCTTTTTGAGAACTCAGAGTGAGTAAATTGGCCATTTTCATGCACTTTTAACCATTCCATAAATCTTGTGTTTTGGGCCCCTGGAAGCATGAAAATCACTTTAAACTTGCTAATTTTAGCTCTAACACTGATGATCCACCTACAAATGTGAACTGACGTTCAAAAATAAAACATTTGAAAACGGACCATTTTCCACATTTCTGAAGCATGACGTAATGGGGGGGTGTTATCTCTTTTGTCGAAAATCAGCCGTTTTTGCTCGAACATTAAATGCCTCCAAATGGTATTTAATTAACTTCCCGAGCCCCTGGAAGCATGAAAATCACTTTAAACATGCTAATTTTAGCTCTAACACTGATGATCCACCTACAAATGTGAACTGACGTTCAAAAATAAAACATTTGAAAACGGACCATTTTCCACATTTCTGAAGCATGACGTAATGGGGGGTGTTATCTCTTTTGTCGAAAATCAGCCGTTTTTGCTCGAACATTAAATGCCTCCAAATGGTATTTAATTACCTTCCCGGGGTGAAGAAACTCTTTTTGAGAACTCAGAGTGAGTACATTGGCCATTTTCATGCACTTTTAACCATTCCATAAATCTTGTGTTTTGGGCCCCTGGAAGCATGAAAATCACTTTAAACATGCTAATTTTAGCTCTAACACTGATGATCCACCTACAAATGTGAACTGACGTTCAAAAATAAAACATTTGAAAACGGACCATTTTCCACATTTCTGAAGCATGACGTAATGGGGGGGTGTTATCTCTTTTGTCGAAAATCAGCCGTTTTTGCTCGAACATTAAATGCCTCCAAATGGTATTTAATTAACTTCCCGAGCCCCTGGAAGCATGAAAATCACTTTAAACATGCTAATTTTAGCTCTAACACTGATGATCCACCTACAAATGTGAACTGACGTTCAAAAATAAAACATTTGAAAACGGACCATTTTCCACATTTCTGAAGCATGACGTAATGGGGGGGTGTTATCTCTTTTGTCGAAAATCAGCCGTTTTTGCTCGAACATTAAATGCCTCCAAATGGTATTTAATCAACTTCCCGGGGTGAAGAAACCCTTTTTGAGAACTCAGAGTGAGTAAATTGGCCATTTTCATGCACTTTTAACCATTCCATAAATCTTGTGTTTTGGGCCCCTGGAAGCATGAAAATCACTTTAAACATGCTAATTTTAGCTCTAACACTGATGATCCACCTACAAATGTGAACTGACGTTCAAAAATAAAACATTTGAAAACGGACCATTTTCCACATTTCTGAAGCATGACGTAATGGGGGGGTGTTATCTCTTTTGTCGAAAATCAGCCGTTTTTGCTTGAACATTAAATGCCTCCAAATGGTATTTAATTAACTTCCCGAGCCCCTGGAAGCATGAAAATCACTTTAAACATGCTAATTTTAGCTCTAACACTGATGATCCACCTACAAATGTGAACTGACGTTCAAAAATAAAACATTTGAAAACGGACCATTTTCCACATTTCTGAAGCATGACGTAATGGGGGGGTGTTATCTCTTTTGTCGAAAATCAGCCGTTTTTGCTCGAACATTAAATGCCTCCAAATGGTATTTAATTAACTTCCCGGGGTGAAGAAACCCTTTTTGAGAACTCAGAGTGAGTAAATTGGCCATTTTCATGCACTTTTAACCATTCCATAAATCTTGTGTTTTGGGCCCCTGGAAGCATGAAAATCACTTTAAACATGCTAATTTTAGCTCTAACACTGATGATCCACCTACAAATGTGAACTGACGTTCAAAAATAAAACATTTGAAAACGGACCATTTTCCACATTTCTGAAGCATGACGTAATGGGGGGGTGTTATCTCTTTTGTCGAAAATCAGCCGTTTTTGCTCGAACATTAAATGCCTCCAAATGGTATTTATTTCACTTCCCGAGCCCCTGGAAGCATGAAAATCACTTTAAACATGCTAATTTTAGCTCTAACACTGATGATCCACCTACAAATGTGAACTGACGTTCCAAAATAAAACATTTGAAAACGGACCATTTTCCACATTTCTGAAGCATGACGTAATGGGGGGGTGTTATCTCTTTTGTCGAAAATCAGCCGTTTTTGCTCGAACATTAAATGCCTCCAAATGGTATTTAATTAACTTCCCGAGCCCCTGGAAGCATGAAAATCACTTTAAACATGCTAATTTTAGCTCTAACACTGATGATCCACCTACAAATGTGAACTGACGTTCAAAAATAAAACATTTGAAAACGGACCATTTTCCACATTTCTGAAGCATGACGTAATGGGGGGGTGTTATCTCTTTTGTCGAAAATCAGCCGTTTTTGCTCGAACATTAAATGTCTCCAAATGGTATTTAATTAACTTCCCGAGCCCCTGGAAGCATGAAAATCACTTTAAACATGCTAATTTTAGCTCTAACACTGATGATCCACCTACAAATGTGAACTGACGTTCAAAAATAAAACATTTGAAAACGGACCATTTTCCACATTTCTGAAGCATGACGTAATGGGGGGGTGTTATCTCTTTTGTCGAAAATCAGCCGTTTTTGCTCGAACATTAAATGCCTCCAAATGGTATTTATTTCACTTCCCGGGGTGAAGAAACCCTTTTTGAGAACTCAGAGTGAGTAAATTGGCCATTTTCATGCACTTTTAACCATTCCATAAATCTTGTGTTTTGGGCCCCTGGAAGCATGAAAATCACTTTAAACATGCTAATTTTAGCTCTAACACTGATGATCCACCTACAAATGTGAACTGACGTTCAAAAATAAAACATTTGAAAACGGACCATTTTCCACATTTCTGAAGCATGACGTAATGGGGGGGTGTTATCTCTTTTGTCGAAAATCAGCCGTTTTTGCTCGAACATTAAATGCCTCCAAATGGTATTTAATTAACTTCCCGAGCCCCTGGAAGCATGAAAATCACTGTAAACATGCTAATTTTAGCTCTAACACTGATGATCCACCTACAAATGTGAACTGACGTTCAAAAATAAAACATTTGAAAACTGACCATTTTCCACATTTCTGAAGCATGACGTAATGGGGGGGTGTTATCTCTTTTGTCGAAAATCAGCCGTTTTTGCTCGAACATTAAATGCCTCCAAATGGTATTTTATTAACTTCCCGGGGTGAAGAAACCCTTTTTGAGAACTCAGAGTGAGTACATTGGCCATTTTCATGCACTTTTAACCATTCCATAAATCTTGTGTTTTGGGCCCCTGGAAGCATGAAAATCACTTTAAACATGCTAATTTTAGCTCTAACACTGATGATCCACCTACAAATGTGAACTGACGTTCAAAAATAAAACATTTGAAAACGGACCATTTTCCACATTTCTGAAGCATGACGTAATGGGGGGGTGTTATCTCTTTTGTCGAAAATCAGCCGTTTTTGCTCGAACATTAAATGCCTCCAAATGGTATTTAATTAACTTCCCGAGCCCCTGGAAGCATGAAAATCACTGTAAACATGCTAATTTTAGCTCTAACACTGATGATCCACCTACAAATGTGAACTGACGTTCAAAAATAAAACATTTGAAAACTGACCATTTTCCACATTTCTGAAGCATGACGTAATGGGGGGGTGTTATCTCTTTTGTCGAAAATCAGCCGTTTTTGCTCGAACATTAAATGCCTCCAAATGGTATTTAATTAACTTCCTGAGCCCCTGGAAGCATGAAAATCACTTTAAACATGCTAATTTTAGCTCTAACACTGATGATCCACCTACAAATGTGAACTGACGTTCAAAAATAAAACATTTGAAAACGGACCATTTTCCACATTTCTGAAGCATGACGTAATGGGGGGGTGTTATCTCTTTTGTCGAAAATCAGCCGTTTTTGCTCGAACATTAAATGCCTCCAAATGGTATTTAATTAACTTCCCGGGTGAAGAAACCCTTTTTGAGAACTCAGAGTGAGTAAATTGGCCATTTTCATGCACTTTTAACCATTCCATAAATCTTGTGTTTTGGGCCCCTGGAAGCATGAAAATCACTTTAACCATGCTAATTTTAGCTCTAACACTGATGATCCACCTACAAATGTGAACTGACGTTCAAAAATAAAACATTTGAAAACGGACCATTTTCCACATTTCTGAAGCATGACGTAATGGGGGGGTGTTATGTCTTTTGTCGAAAATCAGCCGTTTTTGATCGAACATTAAATGCCTCCAAATGGTATTTAATTAACTTCCCGAGCCCCTGGAAGCATGAAAATCACTTTAAACATGCTAATTTTAGCTCTAACACTGATGATCCACCTACAAATGTGAACTGACGTTCAAAAATAAAACATTTGAAAACGGACCATTTTCCACATTTCTGAAGCATGACGTAATGGGGGGGTGTTATCTCTTTTGTCGAAAATCAGCCGTTTTTGCTCGAACATTAAATGCCTCCAAATGGTATTTAATTAACTTCCCGAGCCCCTGGAAGCATGAAATTCACTTTAAACATGCTAATTTTAGCTCTAACACTGATGATCCACCTACAAATGTGAACTGACGTTCAAAAATAAAACATTTGAAAACGGACCATTTTCCACATTTCTGAAGCATGACGTAATGGGGGGGTGTTATCTCTTTTGTCGAAAATCAGCCGTTTTTGCTCGAACATTAAATGCCTCCAAATGGTATTTATTTCACTTCCCGGGGTGAAGAAACCCTTTTTGAGAACTCAGAGTGAGTAAATTGGCCATTTTCATGCACTTTTAACCATTCCATATATCTTGTGTTTTGGGCCCCTGGAAGCATGAAAATCACTTTAAACATGCTAATTTTAGCTCTAACACTGATGATCCACCTACAAATGTGAACTGACGTTCAAAAATAAAACATTTGAAAACGGACCATTTTCCACATTTCTGAAGCATGACGTAATGGGGGGGTGTTATCTCTTTTGTCGAAAATCAGCCGTTTTTGCTCGAACATTAAATGCCTCCAAATGGTATTTAATTAACTTCCCGAGCCCCTGGAAGCATGAAAATCACTTTAAACATGCTAATTTTAGCTCTAACACTGATGATCCACCTACAAATGTGAACTGACGTTCAAAAATAAAACATTTGAAAACGGACCATTTTCCACATTTCTGAAGCATGACGTAATGGGGGGGTGTTATCTCTTTTGTCGAAAATCAGCCGTTTTTGCTCGAACATTAAATGCCTCCAAATGGTATTTAATTAACTTCCCGGGGTGAAGAAACTCTTTTTGAGAACTCAGAGTGAGTACATTGGCCATTTTCATGCACTTTTAACCATTCCATAAATCTTGTGTTTTGGGCCCCTGGAAGCATGAAAATCACTTTAAACATGCTAATTTTAGCTCTAACACTGATGATCCACCTACAAATGTGAACTGACGTTCAAAAATAAAACATTTGAAAACGGACCATTTTCCACATTTCTGAAGCATGACGTAATGGGGGGGTGTTATCTCTTTTGTCGAAAATCAGCCGTTTTTGCTCGAACATTAAATGCCTCCAAATGGTATTTAATTAACTTCCCGAGCCCCTGGAAGCATGAAAATCACTTTAAACATGCTAATTTTAGCTCTAACACTGATGATCCACCTACAAATGTGAACTGACGTTCAAAAATAAAACATTTGAAAACGGACCATTTTCCACATTTCTGAAGCATGACGTAATGGGGGGGTGTTATCTCTTTTGTCGAAAATCAGCCGTTTTTGCTCGAACATTAAATGCCTCCAAATGGTATTTAATCAACTTCCCGGGGTGAAGAAACCCTTTTTGAGAACTCAGAGTGAGTAAATTGGCCATTTTCATGCACTTTTAACCATTCCATAAATCTTGTGTTTTGGGCCCCTGGAAGCATGAAAATCACTTTAAACATGCTAATTTTAGCTCTAACACTGATGATCCACCTACAAATGTGAACTGACGTTCAAAAATAAAACATTTGAAAACGGACCATTTTCCACATTTCTGAAGCATGACGTAATGGGGGGGTGTTATCTCTTTTGTCGAAAATCAGCCGTTTTTGCTCGAACATTAAATGCCTCCAAATGGTATTTAATTAACTTCCCGGGGTGAAGAAACCCTTTTTGAGAACTCAGAGTGAGTAAATTGGCCATTTTCATGCACTTTTAACCATTCCATAAATCTTGTGTTTTGGGCCCCTGGAAGCATGAAAATCACTTTAAACATGCTAATTTTAGCTCTAACACTGATGATCCACCTACAAATGTGAACTGACGTTCAAAAATAAAACATTTGAAAACGGACCATTTTCCACATTTCTGAAGCATGACGTAATGGGGGGGGGTGTTATCTCTTTTGTCGAAAATCAGCCGTTTTTGCTTGAACATTAAATGCCTCCAAATGGTATTTAATTAACTTCCCGAGCCCCTGGAAGCATGAAAATCACTTTAAACATGCTAATTTTAGCTCTAACACTGATGATCCACCTACAAATGTGAACTGACGTTCAAAAATAAAACATTTGAAAACGGACCATTTTCCACATTTCTGAAGCATGACGTAATGGGGGGGTTATATCTCTTTTGTCGAAAATCAGCCGTTTTTGCTCGAACATTAAATGCCTCCAAATGGTATTTAATTAACTTCCCGGGGTGAAGAAACCCTTTTTGAGAACTCAGAGTGAGTAAATTGGCCATTTTCATGCACTTTTAACCATTCCATAAATCTTGTGTTTTGGGCCCCTGGAAGCATGAAAATCACTTTAAACATGCTAATTTTAGCTCTAACACTGATGATCCACCTACAAATGTGAACTGACGTTCAAAAATAAAACATTTGAAAACGGACCATTTTCCACATTTCTGAAGCATGACGTAATGGGGGGGTGTTATCTCTTTTGTCGAAAATCAGCCGTTTTTGCTCGAACATTAAATGCCTCCAAATGGTATTTAATTAACTTCCCGAGCCCCTGGAAGCATGAAAATCACTTTAAACATGCTAATTTTAGCTCTAACACTGATGATCCACCTACAAATGTGAACTGACGTTCAAAAATAAAACATTTGAAAACTGACCATTTTCCACATTTCTGAAGCATGACGTAATGGGGGGGTGTTATCTCTTTTGTCGAAAATCAGCCGTTTTTGCTCGAACATTAAATGCCTCCAAATGGTATTTAATTAACTTCCCGGGGTGAAGAAACCCTTTTTGAGAACTCAGAGTGAGTAAATTGGCCATTTTCATGCACTTTTAACCATTCCATAAATCTTGTGTTTTGGGCCCCTGGAAGCATGAAAATCACTTTAAACATGCTAATTTTAGCTCTAACACTGATGATCCACCTACAAATGTGAACTGACGTTCAAAAATAAAACATTTGAAAACGGACCATTTTCCACATTTCTGAAGCATGACGTAATGGGGGGGTGTTATCTCTTTTGTCGAAAATCAGCCGTTTTTGCTCGAACATTAAATGCCTCCAAATGGTATTTAATTAACTCCCCGAGCCCCTGGAAGCATGAAAATCACTTTAAACATGCTAATTTTAGCTCTAAAACTGATGATCCACCTACAAATGTGAACTGACGTTCAAAAATAAAACATTTGAAAACGGACCATTTTCCACATTTCTGAAGCATGACGTAATGGGGGGGTGTTATCTCTTTTGTCGAAAATCAGCCGTTTTTGCTCGAACATTAAATGCCTCCAAATGGTATTTATTTCACTTCCCGGGGTGAAGAAACCCTTTTTGAGAACTCAGAGTGAGTAAATTGGCCATTTTCATGCACTTTTAACCATTCCATAAATCTTGTGTTTTGGGCCCCTGGAAGCATGAAAATCACTTTAAACATGCTAATTTTAGCTCTAACACTGATGATCCACCTACAAATGTGAACTGACGTTCAAAAATAAAACATTTGAAAACGGACCATTTTCCACATTTCTGAAGCATGACGTAATGGGGGGGTGTTATCTCTTTTGTCGAAAATCAGCCGTTTTTGCTCGAACATTAAATGCCTCCAAATGGTATTTAATTAACTTCCCGAGCCCCTGGAAGCATGAAAATCACTTTAAACATGCTAATTTTAGCTCTAACACTGATGATCCACCTACAAATGTGAACTGACGTTCAAAAATAAAACATTTGAAAACGGACCATTTTCCACATTTCTGAAGCATGACGTAATGGGGGGTGTTATCTCTTTTGTCGAAAATCAGCCGTTTTTGCTCGAACATTAAATGCCTCCAAATGGTATTTAATTAACTTCCCGGGGTGAAGAAACTCTTTTTGAGAACTCAGAGTGAGTACATTGGCCATTTTCATGCACTTTTAACCATTCCATAAATCTTGTGTTTTGGGCCCCTGGAAGCATGAAAATCACTTTAAACATGCTAATTTTAGCTCTAACACTGATGATCCACCTACAAATGTGAACTGACGTTCAAAAATAAAACATTTGAAAACGGACCATTTTCCACATTTCTGAAGCATGACGTAATGGGGGGGTGTTATCTCTTTTGTCGAAAATCAGCCGTTTTTGCTCGAACATTAAATGCCTCCAAATGGTATTTAATTAACTTCCCGAGCCCCTGGAAGCATGAAAATCACTTTAAACATGCTAATTTTAGCTCTAACACTGATGATCCACCTACAAATGTGAACTGACGTTCAAAAATAAAACATTTGAAAACTGACCATTTTCCACATTTCTGAAGCATGACGTAATGGGGGGGTGTTATCTCTTTTGTCGAAAATCAGCCGTTTTTGCTCGAACATTAAATGCCTCCAAATGCTATTTAATCAACTTCCCGGGGTGAAGAAACCCTTTTTGAGAACTCAGAGTGAGTAAATTGGCCATTTTCATGCACTTTTAACCATTCCATAAATCTTGTGTTTTGGGCCCCTGGAAGCATGAAAATCACTTTAAACATGCTAATTTTAGCTCTAACACTGATGATCCACCTACAAATGTGAACTGACGTTCAAAAATAAAACATTTGAAAACGGACCATTTTCCACATTTCTGAAGCATGACGTAATGGGGGGGTGTTATCTCTTTTGTCGAAAATCAGCCGTTTTTGCTCGAACATTAAATGCCTCCAAATGGTATTTAATTAACTTCCCGGGGTGAAGAAACCCTTTTTGAGAACTCAGAGTGAGTAAATTGGCCATTTTCATGCACTTTTAACCATTCCATAAATCTTGTGTTTTGGGCCCCTGGAAGCATGAAAATCACTTTAAACATGCTAATTTTAGCTCTAACACTGATGATCCACCTACAAATGTGAACTGACGTTCAAAAATAAAACATTTGAAAACGGACCATTTTCCACATTTCTGAAGCATGACGTAATGGGGGGGTGTTATCTCTTTTGTCGAAAATCAGCCGTTTTTGCTTGAACATTAAATGCCTCCAAATGGTATTTAATTAACTTCCCGAGCCCCTGGAAGCATGAAAATCACTTTAAACATGCTAATTTTAGCTCTAACACTGATGATCCACCTACAAATGTGAACTGACGTTCAAAAATAAAACATTTGAAAACGGACCATTTTCCACATTTCTGAAGCATGACGTAATGGGGGGGGTGTTATCTCTTTTGTCGAAAATCAGCCGTTTTTGCTCGAACATTAAATGCCTCCAAATGGTATTTAATTAACTTCCCGGGGTGAAGAAACCCTTTTTGAGAACTCAGAGTGAGTAAATTGGCCATTTTCATGCACTTTTAACCATTCCATAAATCTTGTGTTTTGGGCCCCTGGAAGCATGAAAATCACTTTAAACATGCTAATTTTAGCTCTAACACTGATGATCCACCTACAAATGTGAACTGACGTTCAAAAATAAAACATTTGAAAACGGACCATTTTCCACATTTCTGAAGCATGACGTAATGGGGGGGGTGTTATCTCTTTTGTCGAAAATCAGCCGTTTTTGCTCGAACATTAAATGCCTCCAAATGGTATTTAATTAACTTCCCGAGCCCCTGGAAGCATGAAAATCACTTTAAACATGCTAATTTTAGCTCTAACACTGATGATCCACCTACAAATGTGAACTGACGTTCAAAAATAAAACATTTGAAAACGGACCATTTTCCACATTTCTGAAGCATGACGTAATGGGGGGGTGTTATCTCTTTTGTCGAAAATCAGCCGTTTTTGCTCGAACATTAAATGCCTCCAAATGGTATTTAATTAACTTCCCGGGGTGAAGAAACCCTTTTTGAGAACTCAGAGTGAGTAAATTGGCCATTTTCATGCACTTTTAACCATTCCATAAATCTTGTGTTTTGGGCCCCTGGAAGCATGAAAATCACTTTAAACATGCTAATTTTAGCTCTAACACTGATGATCCACCTACAAATGTGAACTGACGTTCAAAAATAAAACATTTGAAAACGGACCATTTTCCACATTTCTGAAGCATGACGTAATGGGGGGGTGTTATCTCTTTTGTCGAAAATCAGCCGTTTTTGCTCGAACATTAAATGCCTCCAAATGGTATTTAATTAACTTCCCGAGCCCCTGGAAGCATGAAAATCACTTTAAACATGCTAATTTTAGCTCTAACACTGATGATCCACCTACAAATGTGAACTGACGTTCAAAAATAAAACATTTGAAAACGGACCATTTTCCACATTTCTGAAGCATGACATAATGGGGGGGTGTTATCTCTTTTGTCGAAAATCAGCCGTTTTTGCTCGAACATTAAATGCCTCCAAATGGTATTTAATTAACTTCCCGGGGTGAAGAAACCCTTTTTGAGAACTCAGAGTGAGTAAATTGGCCATTTTCATGCACTTTTAACCATTCCATAAATCTTGTGTTTTGGGCCCCTGGAAGCATGAAAATCACTTTAAACATGCTAATTTTAGCTCTAACACTGATGATCCACCTACAAATGTGAACTGACGTTCAAAAATAAAACATTTGAAAACGGACCATTTTCCATATTTCTGAAGCATGACGTAATGGGGGGGTGTTATCTCTTTTGTCGAAAATCAGCCGTTTTTGCTCGAACATTAAATGCCTCCAAATGGTATTTAATTAACTTCCCGAGCCCCTGGAAGCATGAAAATCACTTTAAACATGCTAATTTTAGCTCTAACACTGATGATCCACCTACAAATGTGAACTGACGTTCAAAAATAAAACATTTGAAAACGGACCATTTTCCACATTTCTGAAGCATGACGTAATGGGGGGGTGTTATCTCTTTTGTCGAAAATCAGCCGTTTTTGCTCGAACATTAAATGCCTCCAAATGGTATTTAATTAACTTCCCGAGCCCCTGGAAGCATGAAAATCACTTTAAACATGCTAATTTTAGCTCTAACACTGATGATCCACCTACAAATGTGAACTGACGTTCAAAAATAAAACATTTGAAAACGGACCATTTTCCACATTTCTGAAGCATGACGTAATGGGGGGGTGTTATCTCTTTTGTCGAAAATCAGCCGTTTTTGCTCGAACATTAAATGCCTCCAAATGGTATTTATTTCACTTCCCGGGGTGAAGAAACCCTTTTTGAGAACTCAGAGTGAGTAAATTGGCCATTTTCATGCACTTTTAACCATTCCATTAATCTTGTGTTTTGGGCCCCTGGAAGCATGAAAATCACTTTAAACATGCTAATTTTAGCTCTAACACTGATGATCCACCTACAAATGTGAACTGACGTTCAAAAATAAAACATTTGAAAACGGACCATTTTCCACATTTCTGAAGCATGACGTAATGGGGGGGTGTTATCTCTTTTGTCGAAAATCAGCCGTTTTTGCTCGAACATTAAATGCCTCCAAATGGTATTTAATTAACTTCCCGGGGTGAAGAAACCCTTTTTGAGAACTCAGAGTGAGTAAATTGGCCATTTTCATGCACTTTTAACCATTCCATAAATCTTGTGTTTTGGGCCCCTGGAAGCATGAAAATCACTTTAAACATGCTAATTTTAGCTCTAACACTGATGATCCACCTACAAATGTGAACTGACGTTCAAAAATAAAACATTTGAAAACGGACCATTTTCCACATTTCTGAAGCATGACGTAATGGGGGGGTGTTATCTCTTTTGTCGAAAATCAGCCGTTTTTGCTCGAACATTAAATGCCTCCAAATGGTATTTAATTAACTTCCCGGGGTGAAGAAACCCTTTTTGAGAACTCAGAGTGAGTAAATTGGCCATTTTCATGCACTTTTAACCATTCCATAAATCTTGTGTTTTGGGCCCCTGGAAGCATGAAAATCACTTTAAACATGCTAATTTTAGCTCTAACACTGATGATCCACCTACAAATGTGAACTGACGTTCAAAAATAAAACATTTGAAAACGGACCATTTTCCACATTTCTGAAGCATGACGTAATGGGGGGGTGTTATCTCTTTTGTCGAAAATCAGTTTTTTTTGCTCGAACATTAAATGCCTGCAAATGGTATTTAATTAACTTCCCGAGCCCCTGGAAGCATGAAAATCACTTTAAACATGCTAATTTTAGCTCTAACACTGATGATCCACCTACAAATGTGAACTGACGTTCAAAAATAAAACATTTGAAAACGGACCATTTTCCACATTTCTGAAGCATGACGTAATGGGGGGGTGTTATCTCTTTTGTCGAAAATCAGCCGTTTTTGCTCGAACATTAAATGCCTCCAAATGGTATTTAATTAACTTCCCGAGCCCCTGGAAGCATGAAAATCACTTTAAACATGCTAATTTTAGCTCTAACACTGATGATCCACCTACAAATGTGAACTGACGTTCAAAAATAAAACATTTGAAAACGGACCATTTTCCACATTTCTGAAGCATGACGTAATGGGGGGGTGTTATCTCTTTTGTCGAAAATCAGCTGTTTTTGCTCAAACATTAAATGCCTCCAAATGGTATTTAATTAACTTCCCGGGGTGAAGAAACCCTTTTTGAGAACTCAGAGTGAGTACATTGGCCATTTTCATGCACTTTTAACCATTCCATAAATCTTGTGTTTTGGGCCCCTGGAAGCATGAAAATCACTTTAAACATGCTAATTTTAGCTCTAACACTGATGATCCACCTACAAATGTGAACTGACGTTCAAAAATAAGACATTTGAAAACGGACCATTTTCCACATTTCTGAAGCATGACGTAATGGGGGGGTGTTATCTCTTTTGTCGAAAATCAGCCGTTTTTGCTCGAACATTAAATGCCTCCAAATGGTATTTAATTAACTTCCCGAGCCCCTGGAAGCATGAAAATCACTTTAAACATGCTAATTTTAGCTCTAACACTGATGATCCACCTACAAATGTGAACTGACGTTCAAAAATAAAACATTTGAAAACGGACCATTTTCCACATTTCTGAAGCATGACGTAATGGGGGGGTGTTATCTCTTTTGTCGAAAATCAGCCGTTTTTGCTCGAACATTAAATGCCTCCAAATGGTATTTAATTAACTTCCCGGGGTGAAGAAACCCTTTTTTGAGAACTCAGAGTGAGTAAATTGGCCATTTTCATGCACTTTTAACCATTCCATAAATCTTGTGTTTTGGGCCCCTGGAAGCATGAAAATCACTTTAAACATGCTAATTTTAGCTCTAACACTGATGATCCACCTACAAATGTGAACTGACGTTCAAAAATAAAACATTTGAAAACGGACCATTTTCCACATTTCTGAAGCATGACGTAATGGGGGGGGTGTTATCTCTTTTGTCGAAAATCAGCCGTTTTTGCTCGAACATTAAATGCCTCCAAATGGTATTTATTTCACTTCCCGAACCCCTGGAAGCATGAAAATCACTTTAAACATGCTAATTTTAGCTCTAACACTGATGATCCACCTACAAATGTGAACTGACGTTCAAAAATAAAACATTTGAAAACGGACCATTTTCCACATTTCTGAAGCATGACGTAATGGGGGGGTGTTATCTCTTTTGTCGAAAATCAGCCGTTTTTGCTCGAACATTAAATGCCTCCAAATGGTATTTATTTCACTTCCCGAGCCCCTGGAAGCATGAAAATCACTTTAAACATGCTAATTTTAGCTCTAACACTGATGATCCACCTACAAATGTGAACTGACGTTCAAAAATAAAACATTTGAAAACGGACCATTTTCCACATTTCTGAAGCATGACGTAATGGGGGGGTGTTATCTCTTTTGTCGAAAATCAGCCGTTTTTGCTCGAACATTAAATGCCTCCAAATGGTATTTATTTCACTTCCCGAGCCCCTGGAAGCATGAAAATCACTTTAAACATGCTAATTTTAGCTCTAACACTGATGATCCACCTACAAATGTGAACTGACGTTCAAAAATAAAACATTTGAAAACGGACCATTTTCCACATTTCTGAAGCATGACGTAATGGGGGGGTGTTATCTCTTTTGTCGAAAATCAGCCGTTTTTGCTCGAACATTAAATGCCTCCAAATGGTATTTAATTAACTTCCCGAGCCCCTGGAAGCATGAAAATCACTTTAAACATGCTAATTTTAGCTCTAACACTGATGATCCACCTACAAATGTGAACTGACGTTCAAAAATAAAACATTTGAAAACGGACCATTTTCCACATTTCTGAAGCATGACGTAATGGGGGGATGTTATCTCTATTGTCGAAAATCAGCCGTTTTTGCTCGAACATTAAATGCCTCCAAATGGTATTTAATTAACTTCCCGAGCCCCTGGAAGCATGAAAATCACTTTAAACATGCTAATTTTAGCTCTAACACTGATGATCCACCTACAAATGTGAACTGACGTTCAAAAATAAAACATTTGAAAACGGACCATTTTCCACATTTCTGAAGCATGACGTAATGGGGGGGTGTTATCTCTTTTGTCGAAAATCAGCCGTTTTTGCTCGAACATTAAATGCCTCCAAATGGTATTTATTTCACTTCCCGGGGTGAAGAAACCCTTTTTGAGAACTCAGAGTGAGTAAATTGGCCATTTTCATGCACTTTTAACCATTCCATAAATCTTGTGTTTTGGGCCCCTGGAAGCATGAAAATCACTTTAAACATGCTAATTTTAGCTCTAACACTGATGATCCACCTACAAATGTGAACTGACGTTCAAAAATAAAACATTTGAAAACGGACCATTTTCCACATTTCTGAAGCATGACGTAATGGGGGGGTGTTATCTCTTTTGTCGAAAATCAGCCGTTTTTGCTCGAACATTAAATGCCTCCAAATGGTATTTAATTAACTTCCCGAGCCCCTGGAAGCATGAAAATCACTTTAAACATGCTAATTTTAGCTCTAACACTGATGATCCACCTACAAATGTGAACTGACGTTCAAAAATAAAACATTTGAAAACGGACCATTTTCCACATTTCTGAAGCATGACGTAATGGGGGGGTGTTATCTCTTTTGTCGAAAATCAGCCGTTTTTGCTCGAACATTAAATGCCTCCAAATGGTATTTAATTAACTTCCCGGGGTGAAGAAACCCTTTTTGAGAACTCAGAGTGAGTAAATTGGCCATTTTCATGCACTTTTAACCATTCCATAAATCTTGTGTTTTGGGCCCCTGGAAGCATGAAAATCACTTTAAACATGCTAATTTTAGCTCTAACACTGATGATCCACCTACAAATGTGAACTGACGTTCAAAAATAAAACATTTGAAAACGGACCATTTTCCACATTTCTGAAGCATGACGTAATGGGGGGGTGTTATCTCTTTTGTCGAAAATCAGCCGTTTTTGCTCGAACATTAAATGCCTCCAAATGGTATTTAATTAACTTCCCGAGCCCCTGGAAGCATGAAAATCACTTTAAACATGCTAATTTTAGCTCTAACACTGATGATCCACCTACAAATGTGAACTGACGTTCAAAAATAAAACATTTGAAAACGGACCATTTTCCACATTTCTGAAGCATGACGTAATGGGGGGATGTTATCTCTATTGTCGAAAATCAGCCGTTTTTGCTCGAACATTAAATGCCTCCAAATGGTATTTAATTAACTTCCCGAGCCCCTGGAAGCATGAAAATCACTTTAAACATGCTAATTTTAGCTCTAACACTGATGATCCACCTACAAATGTGAACTGACGTTCAAAAATAAAACATTTGAAAACGGACCATTTTCCACATTTCTGAAGCATGACGTAATGGGGGGGTGTTATCTCTTTTGTCGAAAATCAGCCGTTTTTGCTCGAACATTAAATGCCTCCAAATGGTATTTATTTCACTTCCCGGGGTGAAGAAACCCTTTTTGAGAACTCAGAGTGAGTAAATTGGCCATTTTCATGCACTTTTAACCATTCCATAAATCTTGTGTTTTGGGCCCCTGGAAGCATGAAAATCACTTTAAACATGCTAATTTTAGCTCTAACACTGATGATCCACCTACAAATGTGAACTGACGTTCAAAAATAAAACATTTGAAAACGGACCATTTTCCACATTTCTGAAGCATGACGTAATGGGGGGGTGTTATCTCTTTTGTCGAAAATCAGCCGTTTTTGCTCGAACATTAAATGCCTCCAAATGGTATTTAATTAACTTCCCGAGCCCCTGGAAGCATGAAAATCACTTTAAACATGCTAATTTTAGCTCTAACACTGATGATCCACCTACAAATGTGAACTGACGTTCAAAAATAAAACATTTGAAAACGGACCATTTTCCACATTTCTGAAGCATGACGTAATGGGGGGGTGTTATCTCTTTTGTCGAAAATCAGCCGTTTTTGCTCGAACATTAAATGCCTCCAAATGGTATTTAATTAACTTCCCGGGGTGAAGAAACCCTTTTTGAGAACTCAGAGTGAGTAAATTGGCCATTTTCATGCACTTTTAACCATTCCATAAATCTTGTGTTTTGGGCCCCTGGAAGCATGAAAATCACTTTAAACATGCTAATTTTAGCTCTAACACTGATGATCCACCTACAAATGTGAACTGACGTTCAAAAATAAAACATTTGAAAACGGACCATTTTCCATATTTCTGAAGCATGACGTAATGGGGGGGTGTTATCTCTTTTGTCGAAAATCAGCCGTTTTTGCTCGAACATTAAATGCCTCCAAATGGTATTTAATTAACTTCCCGAGCCCCTGGAAGCATGAAAATCACTTTAAACATGCTAATTTTAGCTCTAACACTGATGATCCACCTACAAATGTGAACTGACGTTCAAAAATAAAACATTTGAAAACGGACCATTTTCCACATTTCTGAAGCATGACGTAATGGGGGGGTGTTATCTCTTTTGTCGAAAATCAGCCGTTTTTGCTCGAACATTAAATGCCTCCAAATGGTATTTAATTAACTTCCCGAGCCCCTGGAAGCATGAAAATCACTTTAAACATGCTAATTTTAGCTCTAACACTGATGATCCACCTACAAATGTGAACTGACGTTCAAAAATAAAACATTTGAAAACGGACCATTTTCCACATTTCTGAAGCATGACGTAATGGGGGGGTGTTATCTCTTTTGTCGAAAATCAGCCGTTTTTGCTCGAACATTAAATGCCTCCAAATGGTATTTATTTCACTTCCCGGGGTGAAGAAACCCTTTTTGAGAACTCAGAGTGAGTAAATTGGCCATTTTCATGCACTTTTAACCATTCCATTAATCTTGTGTTTTGGGCCCCTGGAAGCATGAAAATCACTTTAAACATGCTAATTTTAGCTCTAACACTGATGATCCACCTACAAATGTGAACTGACGTTCAAAAATAAAACATTTGAAAACGGACCATTTTCCACATTTCTGAAGCATGACGTAATGGGGGGGTGTTATCTCTTTTGTCAAAAATCAGCCGTTTTTGCTCGAACATTAAATGCCTCCAAATGGTATTTAATTAACTTCCCGGGGTGAAGAAACCCTTTTTGAGAACTCAGAGTGAGTAAATTGGCCATTTTCATGCACTTTTAACCATTCCATAAATCTTGTGTTTTGGGCCCCTGGAAGCATGAAAATCACTTTAAACATGCTAATTTTAGCTCTAACACTGATGATCCACCTACAAATGTGAACTGACGTTCAAAAATAAAACATTTGAAAACGGACCATTTTCCACATTTCTGAAGCATGACGTAATGGGGGGGTGTTATCTCTTTTGTCGAAAATCAGCCGTTTTTGCTCGAACATTAAATGCCTCCAAATGGTATTTAATTAACTTCCCGGGGTGAAGAAACCCTTTTTGAGAACTCAGAGTGAGTAAATTGGCCATTTTCATGCACTTTTAACCATTCCATAAATCTTGTGTTTTGGGCCCCTGGAAGCATGAAAATCACTTTAAACATGCTAATTTTAGCTCTAACACTGATGATCCACCTACAAATGTGAACTGACGTTCAAAAATAAAACATTTGAAAACGGACCATTTTCCACATTTCTGAAGCATGACGTAATGGGGGGGTGTTATCTCTTTTGTCGAAAATCAGTTTTTTTTGCTCGAACATTAAATGCCTCCAAATGGTATTTAATTAACTTCCCGAGCCCCTGGAAGCATGAAAATCACTTTAAACATGCTAATTTTAGCTCTAACACTGATGATCCACCTACAAATGTGAACTGACGTTCAAAAATAAAACATTTGAAAACGGACCATTTTCCACATTTCTGAAGCATGACGTAATGGGGGGGTGTTATCTCTTTTGTCGAAAATCAGCCGTTTTTGCTCGAACATTAAATGCCTCCAAATGGTATTTAATTAACTTCCCGAGCCCCTGGAAGCATGAAAATCACTTTAAACATGCTAATTTTAGCTCTAACACTGATGATCCACCTACAAATGTGAACTGACGTTCAAAAATAAAACATTTGAAAACGGACCATTTTCCACATTTCTGAAGCATGACGTAATGGGGGGGTGTTATCTCTTTTGTCGAAAATCAGCTGTTTTTGCTCAAACATTAAATGCCTCCAAATGGTATTTAATTAACTTCCCGGGGTGAAGAAACCCTTTTTGAGAACTCAGAGTGAGTACATTGGCCATTTTCATGCACTTTTAACCATTCCATAAATCTTGTGTTTTGGGCCCCTGGAAGCATGAAAATCACTTTAAACATGCTAATTTTAGCTCTAACACTGATGATCCACCTACAAATGTGAACTGACGTTCAAAAATAAGACATTTGAAAACGGACCATTTTCCACATTTCTGAAGCATGACGTAATGGGGGGGTGTTATCTCTTTTGTCGAAAATCAGCCGTTTTTGCTCGAACATTAAATGCCTCCAAATGGTATTTAATTAACTTCCCGAGCCCCTGGAAGCATGAAAATCACTTTAAACATGCTAATTTTAGCTCTAACACTGATGATCCACCTACAAATGTGAACTGACGTTCAAAAATAAAACATTTGAAAACGGACCATTTTCCACATTTCTGAAGCATGACGTAATGGGGGGGTGTTATCTCTTTTGTCGAAAATCAGCCGTTTTTGCTCGAACATTAAATGCCTCCAAATGGTATTTATTTCACTTCCCGAGCCCCTGGAAGCATGAAAATCACTTTAAACATGCTAATTTTAGCTCTAACACTGATGATCCACCTACAAATGTGAACTGACGTTCAAAAATAAAACATTTGAAAACGGACCATTTTCCACATTTCTGAAGCATGACGTAATGGGGGGGTGTTATCTCTTTTGTCGAAAATCAGCCGTTTTTGCTCGAACATTAAATGCCTCCAAATGGTATTTAATTAACTTCCCGGGGTGAAGAAACCCTTTTTGAGAACTCAGAGTGAGTAAATTGGCCATTTTCATGCACTTTTAACCATTCCATAAATCTTGTGTTTTGGGCCCCTGGAAGCATGAAAATCACTTTAAACATGCTAATTTTAGCTCTAACACTGATGATCCACCTACAAATGTGAACTGACGTTCAAAAATAAAACATTTGAAAACGGACCATTTTCCACATTTCTGAAGCATGACGTAATGGGGGGGTGTTATCTCTTTTGTCGAAAATCAGTTTTTTTTGCTCGAACATTAAATGCCTCCAAATGGTATTTAATTAACTTCCCGAGCCCCTGGAAGCATGAAAATCACTTTAAACATGCTAATTTTAGCTCTAACACTGATGATCCACCTACAAATGTGAACTGACGTTCAAAAATAAAACATTTGAAAACGGACCATTTTCCACATTTCTGAAGCATGACGTAATGGGGGGGTGTTATCTCTTTTGTCGAAAATCAGCCGTTTTTGCTCGAACATTAAATGCCTCCAAATGGTATTTAATTAACTTCCCGAGCCCCTGGAAGCATGAAAATCACTTTAAACATGCTAATTTTAGCTCTAACACTGATGATCCACCTACAAATGTGAACTGACGTTCAAAAATAAAACATTTGAAAACGGACCATTTTCCACATTTCTGAAGCATGACGTAATGGGGGGGTGTTATCTCTTTTGTCGAAAATCAGCTGTTTTTGCTCAAACATTAAATGCCTCCAAATGGTATTTAATTAACTTCCCGGGGTGAAGAAACCCTTTTTGAGAACTCAGAGTGAGTACATTGGCCATTTTCATGCACTTTTAACCATTCCATAAATCTTGTGTTTTGGGCCCCTGGAAGCATGAAAATCACTTTAAACATGCTAATTTTAGCTCTAACACTGATGATCCACCTACAAATGTGAACTGACGTTCAAAAATAAGACATTTGAAAACGGACCATTTTCCACATTTCTGAAGCATGACGTAATGGGGGGGTGTTATCTCTTTTGTCGAAAATCAGCCGTTTTTGCTCGAACATTAAATGCCTCCAAATGGTATTTAATCAACTTCCCGAGCCCCTGGAAGCATGAAAATCACTTTAAACATGCTAATTTTAGCTCTAACACTGATGATCCACCTACAAATGTGAACTGACGTTCAAAAATAAAACATTTGAAAACGGACCATTTTCCACATTTCTGAAGCATGACGTAATGGGGGGGTGTTATCTCTTTTGTCGAAAATCAGCCGTTTTTGCTCGAACATTAAATGCCTCCAAATGGTATTTAATTAACTTCCCGGGGTGAAGAAACCCTTTTTGAGAACTCAGAGTGAGTAAATTGGCCATTTTCATGCACTTTTAACCATTCCATAAATCTTGTGTTTTGGGCCCCTGGAAGCATGAAAATCACTTTAAACATGCTAATTTTAGTTCTAACACTGATGATCCACCTACAAATGTGAACTGACGTTCAAAAATAAAACATTTGAAAACGGACCATTTTCCACATTTCTGAAGCATGACGTAATGGGGGGGGTGTTATCTCTTTTGTCGAAAATCAGCCGTTTTTGCTCGAACATTAAATGCCTCCAAATGGTATTTAATTAACTACCCGGGGTGAAGAAACCCTTTTTGAGAACTCAGAGTGAGTAAATTGGCCATTTTCATGCACTTTTAACCATTCCATAAATCTTGTGTTTTGGGCCCCTGGAAGCATGAAAATCACTTTAAACATGCTAATTTTAGTTCTAACACTGATGATCCACCTACAAATGTGAACTGACGTTCAAAAATAAAACATTTGAAAACGGACCATTTTCCACATTTCTGAAGCATGACGTAATGGGGGGGGTGTTATCTCTTTTGTCGAAAATCAGCCGTTTTTGCTCGAACATTAAATGCCTCCAAATGGTATTTAATTAACTTCCCGAGCCCCTGGAAGCATGAAAATCACTTTAAACATGCTAATTTTAGCTCTAACACTGATGATCCACCTACAAATGTGAACTGACGTTCAAAAATAAAACATTTGAAAACGGACCATTTTCCACATTTCTGAAGCATGACGTAATGGGGGGGTGTTATCTCTTTTGTCGAAAATCAGCCGTTTTTGCTCGAACATTAAATGCCTCCAAATGGTATTTAATTAACTTCCCGAGCCCCTGGAAGCATGAAAATCACTTTAAACATGCTAATTTTAGCTCTAACACTGATGATCCACCTACAAATGTGAACTGACGTTCAAAAATAAAACATTTGAAAACGGACCATTTTCCACATTTCTGAAGCATGACGTAATGGGGGGGTGTTATCTCTTTTGTCGAAAATCAGCCGTTTTTGCTCGAACATTAAATGCCTCCAAATGGTATTTATTTCACTTCCCGAGCCCCTGGAAGCATGAAAATCACTTTAAACATGCTAATTTTAGCTCTAACACTGATGATCCACCTACAAATGTGAACTGACGTTCAAAAATAAAACATTTGAAAACGGACCATTTTCCACATTTCTGAAGCATGACGTAATGGGGGGGTGTTATCTCTTTTGTCGAAAATCAGCCGTTTTTGCTCGAACATTAAATGCCTCCAAATGGTATTTAATTAACTTCCCGGGGTGAAGAAACCCTTTTTGAGAACTCAGAGTGAGTAAATTGGCCATTTTCATGCACTTTTAACCATTCCATAAATCTTGTGTTTTGGGCCCCTGGAAGCATGAAAATCACTTTAAACATGCTAATTTTAGCTCTAACACTGATGATCCACCTACAAATGTGAACTGACGTTCAAAAATAAAACATTTGAAAACGGACCATTTTCCACATTTCTGAAGCATGACGTAATGGGGGGGTGTTATCTCTTTTGTCGAAAATCAGCCGTTTTTGCTCGAACATTAAATGCCTCCAAATGGTATTTAATTAACTTCCCGAGCCCCTGGAAGCATGAAAATCACTTTAAACATGCTAATTTTAGCTCTAACACTGATGATCCACCTACAAATGTGAACTGACGTTCAAAAATAAAACATTTGAAAACGGACCATTTTCCACATTTCTGAAGCATGACGTAATGGGGGGGTGTTATCTCTTTTGTCGAAAATCAGCTGTTTTTGCTCAAACATTAAATGCCTCCAAATGGTATTTAATTAACTTCCCGGGGTGAAGAAACCCTTTTTGAGAACTCAGAGTGAGTACATTGGCCATTTTCATGCACTTTTAACCATTCCATAAATCTTGTGTTTTGGGCCCCTGGAAGCATGAAAATCACTTTAAACATGCTAATTTTAGCTCTAACACTGATGATCCACCTACAAATGTGAACTGACGTTCAAAAATAAGACATTTGAAAACGGACCATTTTCCACATTTCTGAAGCATGACGTAATGGGGGGGTGTTATCTCTTTTGTCGAAAATCAGCCGTTTTTGCTCGAACATTAAATGCCTCCAAATGGTATTTAATCAACTTCCCGAGCCCCTGGAAGCATGAAAATCACTTTAAACATGCTAATTTTAGCTCTAACACTGATGATCCACCTACAAATGTGAACTGACGTTCAAAAATAAAACATTTGAAAACGGACCATTTTCCACATTTCTGAAGCATGACGTAATGGGGGGGTGTTATCTCTTTTGTCGAAAATCAGCCGTTTTTGCTCGAACATTAAATGCCTCCAAATGGTATTTAATTAACTTCCCGGGGTGAAGAAACCCTTTTTGAGAACTCAGAGTGAGTAAATTGGCCATTTTCATGCACTTTTAACCATTCCATAAATCTTGTGTTTTGGGCCCCTGGAAGCATGAAAATCACTTTAAACATGCTAATTTTAGTTCTAACACTGATGATCCACCTACAAATGTGAACTGACGTTCAAAAATAAAACATTTGAAAACGGACCATTTTCCACATTTCTGAAGCATGACGTAATGGGGGGGGTGTTATCTCTTTTGTCGAAAATCAGCCGTTTTTGCTCGAACATTAAATGCCTCCAAATGGTATTTATTTCACTTCCCGAACCCCTGGAAGCATGAAAATCACTTTAAACATGCTAATTTTAGCTCTAACACTGATGATCCACCTACAAATGTGAACTGACGTTCAAAAATAAAACATTTGAAAACGGACCATTTTCCACATTTCTGAAGCATGACGTAATGGGGGGGTGTTATCTCTTTTGTCGAAAATCAGCCGTTTTTGCTCGAACATTAAATGCCTCCAAATGGTATTTATTTCACTTCCCGAGCCCCTGGAAGCATGAAAATCACTTTAAACATGCTAATTTTAGCTCTAACACTGATGATCCACCTACAAATGTGAACTGACGTTCAAAAATAAAACATTTGAAAACGGACCATTTTCCACATTTCTGAAGCATGACGTAATGGGGGGGTGTTATCTCTTTTGTCGAAAATCAGCCGTTTTTGCTCGAACATTAAATGCCTCCAAATGGTATTTATTTCACTTCCCGAGCCCCTGGAAGCATGAAAATCACTTTAAACATGCTAATTTTAGCTCTAACACTGATGATCCACCTACAAATGTGAACTGACGTTCAAAAATAAAACATTTGAAAACGGACCATTTTCCACATTTCTGAAGCATGACGTAATGGGGGGGTGTTATCTCTTTTGTCGAAAATCAGCCGTTTTTGCTCGAACATTAAATGCCTCCAAATGGTATTTAATTAACTTTCCGAGCCCCTGGAAGCATGAAAATCACTTTAAACATGCTAATTTTAGCTCTAACACTGATGATCCACCTACAAATGTGAACTGACGTTCAAAAATAAAACATTTGAAAACGGACCATTTTCCACATTTCTGAAGCATGACGTAATCGGGGGATGTTATCTCTATTGTCGAAAATCAGCCGTTTTTGCTCGAACATTAAATGCCTCCAAATGGTATTTAATTAACTTCCCGAGCCCCTGGAAGCATGAAAATCACTTTAAACATGCTAATTTTAGCTCTAACACTGATGATCCACCTACAAATGTGAACTGACGTTCAAAAATAAAACATTTGAAAACGGACCATTTTCCACATTTCTGAAGCATGACGTAATGGGGGGGTGTTATCTCTTTTGTCGAAAATCAGCCGTTTTTGCTCGAACATTAAATGCCTCCAAATGGTATTTATTTCACTTCCCGGGGTGAAGAAACCCTTTTTGAGAACTCAGAGTGAGTAAATTAGCCATTTTCATGCACTTTTAACCATTCCATAAATCTTGTGTTTTGGGCCCCTGGAAGCATGAAAATCACTTTAAACATGCTAATTTTAGCTCTAACACTGATGATCCACCTACAAATGTGAACTGACGTTCAAAAATAAAACATTTGAAAACGGACCATTTTCCACATTTCTGAAGCATGACGTAATGGGGGGGTGTTATCTCTTTTGTCGAAAATCAGCCGTTTTTGCTCGAACATTAAATGCCTCCAAATGGTATTTAATTAACTTCCCGAGCCCCTGGAAGCATGAAAATCACTTTAAACATGCTAATTTTAGCTCTAACACTGATGATCCACCTACAAATGTGAACTGACGTTCAAAAATAAAACATTTGAAAACGGACCATTTTCCACATTTCTGAAGCATGACGTAATGGGGGGGTGTTATCTCTTTTGTCGAAAATCAGCCGTTTTTGCTCGAACATTAAATGCCTCCAAATGGTATTTATTTCACTTCCCGGGGTGAAGAAACCCTTTTTGAGAACTCAGAGTGAGTAAATTGGCCATTTTCATGCACTTTTAACCATTCCATAAATCTTGTGTTTTGGGCCCCTGGAAGCATGAAAATCACTTTAAACATGCTAATTTTAGCTCTAACACTGATGATCCACCTACAAATGTGAACTGACGTTCAAAAATAAAACATTCGAAAACGGACCATTTTCCACATTTCTGAAGCATGACGTAATGGGGGGGTGTTATCTCTTTTGTCGGAAATCAGCCGTTTTTGCTCGAACATTAAATGCCTCCAAATGGTATTTAATTAACTTCCCGAGCCCCTGGAAGCATGAAAATCACTTTAAACATGCTAATTTTAGCTCTAACACTGATGATCCACCTACAAATGTGAACTGACGTTCAAAAATAAAACATTTGAAAACGGACCATTTTCCACATTTCTGAAGCATGACGTAATGGGGGGGTGTTATCTCTTTTGTCGAAAATCAGCCGTTTTTGCTCGAACATTAAATGCCTCCAAATGGTATTTATTTCACTTCCCGGGGTGAAGAAACCCTTTTTGAGAACTCAGAGTGAGTAAATTGGCCATTTTCATGCACTTTTAACCATTCCATAAATCTTGTGTTTTGGGCCCCTGGAAGCATGAAAATCACTTTAAACATGCTAATTTTAGCTCTAACACTGATGATCCACCTACAAATGTGAACTGACGTTCAAAAATAAAACATTTGAAAACGGACCATTTTCCACATTTCTGAAGCATGACGTAATGGGGGGGTGTTATCTCTTTTGTCGAAAATCAGCCGTTTTTGCTCGAACATTAAATGCCTCCAAATGGTATTTAATTAACTTCCCGGGGTGAAGAAACCCTTTTTGAGAACTCAGAGTGAGTAAATTGGCCATTTTCATGCACTTTTAACCATTCCATAAATCTTGTGTTTTGGGCCCCTGGAAGCATGAAAATCACTTTAAACATGCTAATTTTAGCTCTAACACTGATGATCCACCTACAAATGTGAACTGACGTTCAAAAATAAAACATTTGAAAACGGACCATTTTCCACATTTCTGAAGCATGACGTAATGGGGGGGTGTTATCTCTTTTGTCGAAAATCAGCCGTTTTTGCTCGAACATTAAATGCCTCCAAATGGTATTTATTTCACTTCCCGAGCCCCTGGAAGCATGAAAATCACTTTAAACATGCTAATTTTAGCTCTAACACTGATGATCCACCTACAAATGTGAACTGACGTTCAAAAACAAAACATTTGAAAACGGACCATTTTCCACATTTCTGAAGCATGACGTAATGGGGGGGTGTTATCTCTTTTGTCGAAAATCAGCCGTTTTTGCTCGAACATTAAATGCCTCCAAATGGTATTTATTTCACTTCCCGAGCCCCTGGAAGCATGAAAATCACTTTAAACATGCTAATTTTAGCTCTAACACTGATGATCCACCTACAAATGTGAACTGACGTTCCAAAATAAAACATTTGAAAACGGACCATTTTCCACATTTCTGAAGCATGACGTAATGGGGGGGTGTTATCTCTTTTGTCGAAAATCAGCCGTTTTTGCTCGAACATTAAATGCCTCCAAATGGTATTTAATTAACTTCCCGAGCCCCTGGAAGCATGAAAATCACTTTAAACATGCTAATTTTAGCTCTAACACTGATGATCCACCTACAAATGTGAACTGACGTTCAAAAATAAAACATTTGAAAACGGACCATTTTCCACATTTCTGAAGCATGACGTAATGGGGGGGTGTTATCTCTTTTGTCGAAAATCAGCCGTTTTTGCTCGAACATTAAATGTCTCCAAATGGTATTTAATTAACTTCCCGAGCCCCTGGAAGCATGAAAATCACTTTAAACATGCTAATTTTAGCTCTAACACTGATGATCCACCTACAAATGTGAACTGACGTTCAAAAATAAAACATTTGAAAACGGACCATTTTCCACATTTCTGAAGCATGACGTAATGGGGGGGTGTTATCTCTTTTGTCGAAAATCAGCCGTTTTTGCTCGAACATTAAATGCCTCCAAATGGTATTTATTTCACTTCCCGGGGTGAAGAAACCCTTTTTGAGAACTCAGAGTGAGTAAATTGGCCATTTTCATGCACTTTTAACCATTCCATAAATCTTGTGTTTTGGGCCCCTGGAAGCATGAAAATCACTTTAAACATGCTAATTTTAGCTCTAACACTGATGATCCACCTACAAATGTGAACTGACGTTCAAAAATAAAACATTTGAAAACGGACCATTTTCCACATTTCTGAAGCATGACGTAATGGGGGGGTGTTATCTCTTTTGTCGAAAATCAGCCGTTTTTGCTCGAACATTAAATGCCTCCAAATGGTATTTAATTAACTTCCCGAGCCCCTGGAAGCATGAAAATCACTTTAAACATGCTAATTTTAGCTCTAACACTGATGATCCACCTACAAATGTGAACTGACGTTCAAAAATAAAACATTTGAAAACGGACCATTTTCCACATTTCTGAAGCATGACGTAATGGGGGGGTGTTATCTCTTTTGTCGAAAATCAGCCGTTTTTGCTCGAACATTAAATGCCTCCAAATGGTATTTAATTAACTTCCCGGGGTGAAGAAACCCTTTTTGAGAACTCAGAGTGAGTACATTGGCCATTTTCATGCACTTTTAACCATTCCATAAATCTTGTGTTTTGGGCCCCTGGAAGCATGAAAATCACTTTAAACATGCTAATTTTAGCTCTAACACTGATGATCCACCTACAAATGTGAACTGACGTTCAAAAATAAAACATTTGAAAACGGACCATTTTCCACATTTCTGAAGCATGACGTAATGGGGGGGTGTTATCTCTTTTGTCGAAAATCAGCCGTTTTTGCTCGAACATTAAATGCCTCCAAATGGTATTTAATTAACTTCCTGAGCCCCTGGAAGCATGAAAATCACTTTAAACATGCTAATTTTAGCTCTAACACTGATGATCCACCTACAAATGTGAACTGACGTTCAAAAATAAAACATTTGAAAACGGACCATTTTCCACATTTCTGAAGCATGACGTAATGGGGGGGTGTTATCTCTTTTGTCGGAAATCAGCCGTTTTTGCTCGAACATTAAATGCCTCCAAATGGTATTTAATTAACTTCCCGGGTGAAGAAACCCTTTTTGAGAACTCAGAGTGAGTAAATTGGCCATTTTCATGCACTTTTAACCATTCCATAAATCTTGTGTTTTGGGCCCCTGGAAGCATGAAAATCACTTTAAACATGCTAATTTTAGCTCTAACACTGATGATCCACCTACAAATGTGAACTGACGTTCAAAAATAAAACATTTGAAAACGGACCATTTTCCACATTTCTGAAGCATGACGTAATGGGGGGGTGTTATCTCTTTTGTCGAAAATCAGCCGTTTTTGATCGAACATTAAATGCCTCCAAATGGTATTTATTTCACTTCCCGGGGTGAAGAAACCCTTTTTGAGAACTCAGAGTGAGTAAATTGGCCATTTTCATGCACTTTTAACCATTCCATAAATCTTGTGTTTTGGGCCCCTGGAAGCATGAAAATCACTTTAAACATGCTAATTTTAGCTCTAACACTGATGATCCACCTACAAATGTGAACTGACGTTCAAAAATAAAACATTTGAAAACGGACCATTTTCCACATTTCTGAAGCATGACGTAATGGGGGGGTGTTATCTCTTTTGTCGGAAATCAGCCGTTTTTGCTCGAACATTAAATGCCTCCAAATGGTATTTAATTAACTTCCCGAGCCCCTGGAAGCATGAAAATCACTTTAAACATGCTAATTTTAGCTCTAACACTGATGATCCACCTACAAATGTGAACTGACGTTCAAAAATAAAACATTTGAAAACGGACCATTTTCCACATTTCTGAAGCATGACGTAATGGGGGGGTGTTATCTCTTTTGTCGAAAATCAGCCGTTTTTGCTCGAACATTAAATGCCTCCAAATGGTATTTATTTCACTTCCCGGGGTGAAGAAACCCTTTTTGAGAACTCAGAGTGAGTAAATTGGCCATTTTCATGCACTTTTAACCATTCCATAAATCTTGTGTTTTGGGCCCCTGGAAGCATGAAAATCACTTTAAACATGCTAATTTTAGCTCTAACACTGATGATCCACCTACAAATGTGAACTGACGTTCAAAAATAAAACATTTGAAAACGGACCATTTTCCACATTTCTGAAGCATGACGTAATGGGGGGGTGTTATCTCTTTTGTCGAAAATCAGCCGTTTTTGCTCGAACATTAAATGCCTCCAAATGGTATTTAATTAACTTCCCGGGGTGAAGAAACCCTTTTTGAGAACTCAGAGTGAGTAAATTGGCCATTTTCATGCACTTTTAACCATTCCATAAATCTTGTGTTTTGGGCCCCTGGAAGCATGAAAATCACTTTAAACATGCTAATTTTAGCTCTAACACTGATGATCCACCTACAAATGTGAACTGACGTTCAAAAATAAAACATTTGAAAACGGACCATTTTCCACATTTCTGAAGCATGACGTAATGGGGGGGTGTTATCTCTTTTGTCGAAAATCAGCCGTTTTTGCTCGAACATTAAATGCCTCCAAATGGTATTTATTTCACTTCCCGAGCCCCTGGAAGCATGAAAATCACTTTAAACATGCTAATTTTAGCTCTAACACTGATGATCCACCTACAAATGTGAACTGACGTTCAAAAACAAAACATTTGAAAACGGACCATTTTCCACATTTCTGAAGCATGACGTAATGGGGGGGTGTTATCTCTTTTGTCGAAAATCAGCCGTTTTTGCTCGAACATTAAATGCCTCCAAATGGTATTTATTTCACTTCCCGAGCCCCTGGAAGCATGAAAATCACTTTAAACATGCTAATTTTAGCTCTAACACTGATGATCCACCTACAAATGTGAACTGACGTTCCAAAATAAAACATTTGAAAACGGACCATTTTCCACATTTCTGAAGCATGACGTAATGGGGGGGTGTTATCTCTTTTGTCGAAAATCAGCCGTTTTTGCTCGAACATTAAATGCCTCCAAATGGTATTTAATTAACTTCCCGAGCCCCTGGAAGCATGAAAATCACTTTAAACATGCTAATTTTAGCTCTAACACTGATGATCCACCTACAAATGTGAACTGACGTTCAAAAATAAAACATTTGAAAACGGACCATTTTCCACATTTCTGAAGCATGACGTAATGGGGGGGTGTTATCTCTTTTGTCGAAAATCAGCCGTTTTTGCTCGAACATTAAATGTCTCCAAATGGTATTTAATTAACTTCCCGAGCCCCTGGAAGCATGAAAATCACTTTAAACATGCTAATTTTAGCTCTAACACTGATGATCCACCTACAAATGTGAACTGACGTTCAAAAATAAAACATTTGAAAACGGACCATTTTCCACATTTCTGAAGCATGACGTAATGGGGGGGTGTTATCTCTTTTGTCGAAAATCAGCCGTTTTTGCTCGAACATTAAATGCCTCCAAATGGTATTTATTTCACTTCCCGGGGTGAAGAAACCCTTTTTGAGAACTCAGAGTGAGTAAATTGGCCATTTTCATGCACTTTTAACCATTCCATAAATCTTGTGTTTTGGGCCCCTGGAAGCATGAAAATCACTTTAAACATGCTAATTTTAGCTCTAACACTGATGATCCACCTACAAATGTGAACTGACGTTCAAAAATAAAACATTTGAAAACGGACCATTTTCCACATTTCTGAAGCATGACGTAATGGGGGGGTGTTATCTCTTTTGTCGAAAATCAGCCGTTTTTGCTCGAACATTAAATGCCTCCAAATGGTATTTAATTAACTTCCCGAGCCCCTGGAAGCATGAAAATCACTTTAAACATGCTAATTTTAGCTCTAACACTGATGATCCACCTACAAATGTGAACTGACGTTCAAAAATAAAACATTTGAAAACGGACCATTTTCCACATTTCTGAAGCATGACGTAATGGGGGGGTGTTATCTCTTTTGTCGAAAATCAGCCGTTTTTGCTCGAACATTAAATGCCTCCAAATGGTATTTAATTAACTTCCCGGGGTGAAGAAACCCTTTTTGAGAACTCAGAGTGAGTACATTGGCCATTTTCATGCACTTTTAACCATTCCATAAATCTTGTGTTTTGGGCCCCTGGAAGCATGAAAATCACTTTAAACATGCTAATTTTAGCTCTAACACTGATGATCCACCTACAAATGTGAACTGACGTTCAAAAATAAAACATTTGAAAACGGACCATTTTCCACATTTCTGAAGCATGACGTAATGGGGGGGTGTTATCTCTTTTGTCGAAAATCAGCCGTTTTTGCTCGAACATTAAATGCCTCCAAATGGTATTTAATTAACTTCCTGAGCCCCTGGAAGCATGAAAATCACTTTAAACATGCTAATTTTAGCTCTAACACTGATGATCCACCTACAAATGTGAACTGACGTTCAAAAATAAAACATTTGAAAACGGACCATTTTCCACATTTCTGAAGCATGACGTAATGGGGGGGTGTTATCTCTTTTGTCGAAAATCAGCCGTTTTTGCTCGAACATTAAATGCCTCCAAATGGTATTTAATTAACTTCCCGGGTGAAGAAACCCTTTTTGAGAACTCAGAGTGAGTAAATTGGCCATTTTCATGCACTTTTAACCATTCCATAAATCTTGTGTTTTGGGCCCCTGGAAGCATGAAAATCACTTTAAACATGCTAATTTTAGCTCTAACACTGATGATCCACCTACAAATGTGAACTGACGTTCAAAAATAAAACATTTGAAAACGGACCATTTTCCACATTTCTGAAGCATGACGTAATGGGGGGGTGTTATCTCTTTTGTCGAAAATCAGCCGTTTTTGATCGAACATTAAATGCCTCCAAATGGTATTTAATTAACTTCCCGAGCCCCTGGAAGCATGAAAATCACTTTAAACATGCTAATTTTAGCTCTAACACTGATGATCCACCTACAAATGTGAACTGACGTTCAAAAATAAAACATTTGAAAACGGACCATTTTCCACATTTCTGAAGCATGACGTAATGGGGGGGTGTTATCTCTTTTGTCGAAAATCAGCCGTTTTTGCTCGAACATTAAATGCCTCCAAATGGTATTTAATTAACTTCCCGAGCCCCTGGAAGCATGAAAATCACTTTAAACATGCTAATTTTAGCTCTAACACTGATGATCCACCTACAAATGTGAACTGACGTTCAAAAATAAAACATTTGAAAACGGACCATTTTCCACATTTCTGAAGCATGACGTAATGGGGGGGTGTTATCTCTTTTGTCGAAAATCAGCCGTTTTTGCTCGAACATTAAATGCATCCAAATGGTATTTAATTAACTTCCCGAGCCCCTGGAAGCATGAAAATCACTTTAAACATGCTAATTTTAGCTCTAACACTGATGATCCACCTACAAATGTGAACTGACGTTCAAAAATAAAACATTTGAAAACGGACCATTTTCCACATTTCTGAAGCATGATGTAATGGGGGGGTGTTATCTCTTTTGTCGAAAATCAGCCGTTTTTGCTCGAACATTAAATGCCTCGAAATGGTATTTAATTAACTTCCTGGGGTGAAGAAACTCTTTTTGAGAACTCAGAGTGAGTACATTGGCCATTTTCATGCACTTTTAACCATTCCATAAATCTTGTGTTTTGGGCCCCTGGAAGCATGAAAATCACTTTAAACATGCTAATTTTAGCTCTAACACTGATGATCCACCTACAAATGTGAACTGACGTTCAAAAATAAAACATTTGAAAACGGACCATTTTCCACATTTCTGAAGCATGACGTAATGGGGGGGTGTTATCTCTTTTGTCGAAAATCAGCCGTTTTTGCTCGAACATTAAATGCCTCCAAATGGTATTTAATTAACTTCCCGAGCCCCTGGAAGCATGAAAATCACTTTAAACATGCTAATTTTAGCTCTAACACTGATGATCCACCTACAAATGTGAACTGACGTTCAAAAATAAAACATTTGAAAACGGACCATTTTCCACATTTCTGAAGCATGACGTAATGGGGGGGTGTTATCTCTTTTGTCGAAAATCAGCCGTTTTTGCTCGAACATTAAATGCCTCCAAATGGTATTTAATCAACTTCCCGGGGTGAAGAAACCCTTTTTGAGAACTCAGAGTGAGTAAATTGGCCATTTTCATGCACTTTTAACCATTCCATAAATCTTGTGTTTTGGGCCCCTGGAAGCATGAAAATCACTTTAAACATGCTAATTTTAGCTCTAACACTGATGATCCACCTACAAATGTGAACTGACGTTCAAAAATAAAACATTTGAAAACGGACCATTTTCCACATTTCTGAAGCATGACGTAATGGGGGGGTGTTATCTCTTTTGTCGAAAATCAGCCGTTTTTGCTCGAACATTAAATGCCTCCAAATGGTATTTAATTAACTTCCCGGGGTGAAGAAACCCTTTTTGAGAACTCAGAGTGAGTAAATTGGCCATTTTCATGCACTTTTAACCATTCCATAAATCTTGTGTTTTGGGCCCCTGGAAGCATGAAAATCACTTTAAACATGCTAATTTTAGCTCTAACACTGATGATCCACCTACAAATGTGAACTGACGTTCAAAAATAAAACATTTGAAAACGGACCATTTTCCACATTTCTGAAGCATGACGTAATGGGGGGGGGTGTTATCTCTTTTGTCGAAAATCAGCCGTTTTTGCTTGAACATTAAATGCCTCCAAATGGTATTTAATTAACTTCCCGAGCCCCTGGAAGCATGAAAATCACTTTAAACATGCTAATTTTAGCTCTAACACTGATGATCCACCTACAAATGTGAACTGACGTTCAAAAATAAAACATTTGAAAACGGACCATTTTCCACATTTCTGAAGCATGACGTAATGGGGGGGTTATATCTCTTTTGTCGAAAATCAGCCGTTTTTGCTCGAACATTAAATGCCTCCAAATGGTATTTAATTAACTTCCCGGGGTGAAGAAACCCTTTTTGAGAACTCAGAGTGAGTAAATTGGCCATTTTCATGCACTTTTAACCATTCCATAAATCTTGTGTTTTGGGCCCCTGGAAGCATGAAAATCACTTTAAACATGCTAATTTTAGCTCTAACACTGATGATCCACCTACAAATGTGAACTGACGTTCAAAAATAAAACATTTGAAAACGGACCATTTTCCACATTTCTGAAGCATGACGTAATGGGGGGGTGTTATCTCTTTTGTCGAAAATCAGCCGTTTTTGCTCGAACATTAAATGCCTCCAAATGGTATTTAATTAACTTCCCGAGCCCCTGGAAGCATGAAAATCACTTTAAACATGCTAATTTTAGCTCTAACACTGATGATCCACCTACAAATGTGAACTGACGTTCAAAAATAAAACATTTGAAAACGGACCATTTTCCACATTTCTGAAGCATGACGTAATGGGGGGGTGTTATCTCTTTTGTCGAAAATCAGCCGTTTTTGCTCGAACATTAAATGCCTCCAAATGGTATTTAATTAACTTCCCGGGGTGAAGAAACCCTTTTTGAGAACTCAGAGTGAGTAAATTGGCCATTTTCATGCACTTTTAACCATTCCATAAATCTTGTGTTTTGGGCCCCTGGAAGCATGAAAATCACTTTAAACATGCTAATTTTAGCTCTAACACTGATGATCCACCTACAAATGTGAACTGACGTTCAAAAATAAAACATTTGAAAACGGACCATTTTCCACATTTCTGAAGCATGACGTAATGGGGGGGTGTTATCTCTTTTGTCGAAAATCAGCCGTTTTTGCTCGAACATTAAATGCCTCCAAATGGTATTTAATTAACTCCCCGAGCCCCTGGAAGCATGAAAATCACTTTAAACATGCTAATTTTAGCTCTAAAACTGATGATCCACCTACAAATGTGAACTGACGTTCAAAAATAAAACATTTGAAAACGGACCATTTTCCACATTTCTGAAGCATGACGTAATGGGGGGTGTTATCTCTTTTGTCGAAAATCAGCCGTTTTTGCTCGAACATTAAATGCCTCCAAATGGTATTTATTTCACTTCCCGGGGTGAAGAAACCCTTTTTGAGAACTCAGAGTGAGTAAATTGGCCATTTTCATGCACTTTTAACCATTCCATAAATCTTGTGTTTTGGGCCCCTGGAAGCATGAAAATCACTTTAAACATGCTAATTTTAGCTCTAACACTGATGATCCACCTACAAATGTGAACTGACGTTCAAAAATAAAACATTTGAAAACGGACCATTTTCCACATTTCTGAAGCATGACGTAATGGGGGGGTGTTATCTCTTTTGTCGAAAATCAGCCGTTTTTGCTCGAACATTAAATGCCTCCAAATGGTATTTAATTAACTTCCCGAGCCCCTGGAAGCATGAAAATCACTTTAAACATGCTAATTTTAGCTCTAACACTGATGATCCACCTACAAATGTGAACTGACGTTCAAAAATAAAACATTTGAAAACGGACCATTTTCCACATTTCTGAAGCATGACGTAATGGGGGGGTGTTATCTCTTTTGTCGAAAATCAGCCGTTTTTGCTCGAACATTAAATGCCTCCAAATGGTATTTAATCAACTTCCCGGGGTGAAGAAACCCTTTTTGAGAACTCAGAGTGAGTAAATTGGCCATTTTCATGCACTTTTAACCATTCCATAAATCTTGTGTTTTGGGCCCCTGGAAGCATGAAAATCACTTTAAACATGCTAATTTTAGCTCTAACACTGATGATCCACCTACAAATGTGAACTGACGTTCAAAAATAAAACATTTGAAAACGGACCATTTTCCACATTTCTGAAGCATGACGTAATGGGGGGGTGTTATCTCTTTTGTCGAAAATCAGCCGTTTTTGCTCGAACATTAAATGCCTCCAAATGGTATTTAATTAACTTCCCGGGGTGAAGAAACCCTTTTTGAGAACTCAGAGTGAGTAAATTGGCCATTTTCATGCACTTTTAACCATTCCATAAATCTTGTGTTTTGGGCCCCTGGAAGCATGAAAATCACTTTAAACATGCTAATTTTAGCTCTAACACTGATGATCCACCTACAAATGTGAACTGACGTTCAAAAATAAAACATTTGAAAACGGACCATTTTCCACATTTCTGAAGCATGACGTAATGGGGGGGTGTTATCTCTTTTGTCGAAAATCAGCCGTTTTTGCTTGAACATTAAATGCCTCCAAATGGTATTTAATTAACTTCCCGAGCCCCTGGAAGCATGAAAATCACTTTAAACATGCTAATTTTAGCTCTAACACTGATGATCCACCTACAAATGTGAACTGACGTTCAAAAATAAAACATTTGAAAACGGACCATTTTCCACATTTCTGAAGCATGACGTAATGGGGGGGGTGTTATCTCTTTTGTCGAAAATCAGCCGTTTTTGCTCGAACATTAAATGCCTCCAAATGGTATTTAATTAACTTCCCGGGGTGAAGAAACCCTTTTTGAGAACTCAGAGTGAGTAAATTGGCCATTTTCATGCACTTTTAACCATTCCATAAATCTTGTGTTTTGGGCCCCTGGAAGCATGAAAATCACTTTAAACATGCTAATTTTAGCTCTAACACTGATGATCCACCTACAAATGTGAACTGACGTTCAAAAATAAAACATTTGAAAACGGACCATTTTCCACATTTCTGAAGCATGACGTAATGGGGGGGGTGTTATCTCTTTTGTCGAAAATCAGCCGTTTTTGCTCGAACATTAAATGCCTCCAAATGGTATTTAATTAACTTCCCGAGCCCCTGGAAGCATGAAAATCACTTTAAACATGCTAATTTTAGCTCTAACACTGATGATCCACCTACAAATGTGAACTGACGTTCAAAAATAAAACATTTGAAAACGGACCATTTTCCACATTTCTGAAGCATGACGTAATGGGGGGGTGTTATCTCTTTTGTCGAAAATCAGCCGTTTTTGCTCGAACATTAAATGCCTCCAAATGGTATTTATTAACTTCCCGGGGTGAAGAAACCCTTTTTGAGAACTCAGAGTGAGTAAATTGGCCATTTTCATGCACTTTTAACCATTCCATAAATCTTGTGTTTTGGGCCCCTGGAAGCATGAAAATCACTTTAAACATGCTAATTTTAGCTCTAACACTGATGATCCACCTACAAATGTGAACTGACGTTCAAAAATAAAACATTTGAAAACGGACCATTTTCCACATTTCTGAAGCATGACGTAATGGGGGGGTGTTATCTCTTTTGTCGAAAATCAGCCGTTTTTGCTCGAACATTAAATGCCTCCAAATGGTATTTAATTAACTTCCCGAGCCCCTGGAAGCATGAAAATCACTTTAAACATGCTAATTTTAGCTCTAACACTGATGATCTACCTACAAATGTGAACTGACGTTCAAAAATAAAACATTTGAAAACGGACCATTTTCCACATTTCTGAAGCATGACGTAATGGGGGGGTGTTATCTCTTTTGTCGAAAATCAGCCGTTTTTGCTCGAACATTAAATGCCTCCAAATGGTATTTAATTAACTTCCCGGGGTGAAGAAACCCTTTTTGAGAACTCAGAGTGAGTAAATTGGCCATTTTCATGCACTTTTAACCATTCCATAAATCTTGTGTTTTGGGCCCCTGGAAGCATGAAAATCACTTTAAACATGCTAATTTTAGCTCTAACACTGATGATCCACCTACAAATGTGAACTGACGTTCAAAAATAAAACATTTGAAAACAGACCATTTTCCATATTTCTGAAGCATGACGTAATGGGGGGGTGTTATCTCTTTTGTCGAAAATCAGCCGTTTTTGCTCGAACATTAAATGCCTCCAAATGGTATTTAATTAACTTCCCGAGCCCCTGGAAGCATGAAAATCACTTTAAACATGCTAATTTTAGCTCTAACACTGATGATCCACCTACAAATGTGAACTGACGTTCAAAAATAAAACATTTGAAAACGGACCATTTTCCACATTTCTGAAGCATGACGTAATGGGGGGGTGTTATCTCTTTTGTCGAAAATCAGCCGTTTTTGCTCGAACATTAAATGCCTCCAAATGGTATTTATTTCACTTCCCGGGGTGAAGAAACCCTTTTTGAGAACTCAGAGTGAGTAAATTGGCCATTTTCATGCACTTTTAACCATTCCATAAATCTTGTGTTTTGGGCCCCTGGAAGCATGAAAATCACTTTAAACATGCTAATTTTAGCTCTAACACTGATGATCCACCTACAAATGTGAACTGACGTTCAAAAATAAAACATTTGAAAACGGACCATTTTCCACATTTCTGAAGCATGACGTAATGGGGGGGTGTTATCTCTTTTGTCGAAAATCAGCCGTTTTTGCTCGAACATTAAATGCCTCCAAATGGTATTTAATTAACTTCCCGAGCCCCTGGAAGCATGAAAATCACTTTAAACATGCTAATTTTAGCTCTAACACTGATGATCCACCTACAAATGTGAACTGACGTTCAAAAATAAAACATTTGAAAACGGACCATTTTCCACATTTCTGAAGCATGACGTAATGGGGGGTGTTATCTCTTTTGTCGAAAATCAGCCGTTTTTGCTCGAACATTAAATGCCTCCAAATGGTATTTAATTAACTTCCCGGGGTGAAGAAACTCTTTTTGAGAACTCAGAGTGAGTACATTGGCCATTTTCATGCACTTTTAACCATTCCATAAATCTTGTGTTTTGGGCCCCTGGAAGCATGAAAATCACTTTAAACATGCTAATTTTAGCTCTAACACTGATGATCCACCTACAAATGTGAACTGACGTTCAAAAATAAAACATTTGAAAACGGACCATTTTCCACATTTCTGAAGCATGACGTAATGGGGGGGTGTTATCTCTTTTGTCGAAAATCAGCCGTTTTTGCTCGAACATTAAATGCCTCCAAATGGTATTTAATTAACTTCCCGAGCCCCTGGAAGCATGAAAATCACTTTAAACATGCTAATTTTAGCTCTAACACTGATGATCCACCTACAAATGTGAACTGACGTTCAAAAATAAAACATTTGAAAACGGACCATTTTCCACATTTCTGAAGCATGACGTAATGGGGGGGTGTTATCTCTTTTGTCGAAAATCAGCCGTTTTTGCTCGAACATTAAATGCCTCCAAATGGTATTTAATCAACTTCCCGGGGTGAAGAAACCCTTTTTGAGAACTCAGAGTGAGTAAATTGGCCATTTTCATGCACTTTTAACCATTCCATAAATCTTGTGTTTTGGGCCCCTGGAAGCATGAAAATCACTTTAAACATGCTAATTTTAGCTCTAACACTGATGATCCACCTACAAATGTGAACTGACGTTCAAAAATAAAACATTTGAAAACGGACCATTTTCCACATTTCTGAAGCATGACGTAATGGGGGGGTGTTATCTCTTTTGTCGAAAATCAGCCGTTTTTGCTTGAACATTAAATGCCTCCAAATGGTATTTAATTAACTTCCCGAGCCCCTGGAAGCATGAAAATCACTTTAAACATGCTAATTTTAGCTCTAACACTGATGATCCACCTACAAATGTGAACTGACGTTCAAAAATAAAACATTTGAAAACGGACCATTTTCCACATTTCTGAAGCATGACGTAATGGGGGGGTGTTATCTCTTTTGTCGAAAATCAGCCGTTTTTGCTCGAACATTAAATGCCTCCAAATGGTATTTAATTAACTTCCCGGGGTGAAGAAACCCTTTTTGAGAACTCAGAGTGAGTAAATTGGCCATTTTCATGCACTTTTAACCATTCCATAAATCTTGTGTTTTGGGCCCCTGGAAGCATGAAAATCACTTTAAACATGCTAATTTTAGCTCTAACACTGATGATCCACCTACAAATGTGAACTGACGTTCAAAAATAAAACATTTGAAAACGGACCATTTTCCACATTTCTGAAGCATGACGTAATGGGGGGGGTGTTATCTCTTTTGTCGAAAATCAGCCGTTTTTGCTCGAACATTAAATGCCTCCAAATGGTATTTAATTAACTTCCCGAGCCCCTGGAAGCATGAAAATCACTTTAAACATGCTAATTTTAGCTCTAACACTGATGATCCACCTACAAATGTGAACTGACGTTCAAAAATAAAACATTTGAAAACGGACCATTTTCCACATTTCTGAAGCATGACGTAATGGGGGGGTGTTATCTCTTTTGTCGAAAATCAGCCGTTTTTGCTCGAACATTAAATGCCTCCAAATGGTATTTATTAACTTCCCGGGGTGAAGAAACCCTTTTTGAGAACTCAGAGTGAGTAAATTGGCCATTTTCATGCACTTTTAACCATTCCATAAATCTTGTGTTTTGGGCCCCTGGAAGCATGAAAATCACTTTAAACATGCTAATTTTAGCTCTAACACTGATGATCCACCTACAAATGTGAACTGACGTTCAAAAATAAAACATTTGAAAACGGACCATTTTCCACATTTCTGAAGCATGACGTAATGGGGGGGTGTTATCTCTTTTGTCGAAAATCAGCCGTTTTTGCTCGAACATTAAATGCCTCCAAATGGTATTTAATTAACTTCCCGAGCCCCTGGAAGCATGAAAATCACTTTAAACATGCTAATTTTAGCTCTAACACTGATGATCCACCTACAAATGTGAACTGACGTTCAAAAATAAAACATTTGAAAACGGACCATTTTCCACATTTCTGAAGCATGACGTAATGGGGGGGTGTTATCTCTTTTGTCGAAAATCAGCCGTTTTTGCTCGAACATTAAATGCCTCCAAATGGTATTTAATTAACTTCCCGGGGTGAAGAAACCCTTTTTGAGAACTCAGAGTGAGTAAATTGGCCATTTTCATGCACTTTTAACCATTCCATAAATCTTGTGTTTTGGGCCCCTGGAAGCATGAAAATCACTTTAAACATGCTAATTTTAGCTCTAACACTGATGATCCACCTACAAATGTGAACTGACGTTCAAAAATAAAACATTTGAAAACGGACCATTTTCCATATTTCTGAAGCATGACGTAATGGGGGGGTGTTATCTCTTTTTTTGAAAATCAGCCGTTTTTGCTCGAACATTAAATGCCTCCAAATGGTATTTAATTAACTTCCCGAGCCCCTGGAAGCATGAAAATCACTTTAAACATGCTAATTTTAGCTCTAACACTGATGATCCACCTACAAATGTGAACTGACGTTCAAAAATAAAACATTTGAAAACGGACCATTTTCCACATTTCTGAAGCATGACGTAATGGGGGGGGTGTTATCTCTTTTGTCGAAAATCAGCCGTTTTTGCTCGAACATTAAATGCCTCCAAATGGTATTTAATTAACTTCCCGAGCCCCTGGAAGCATGAAAATCACTTTAAACATGCTAATTTTAGCTCTAACACTGATGATCCACCTACAAATGTGAACTGACGTTCAAAAACAAAACATTTGAAAACGGACCATTTTCCACATTTCTGAAGCATGACGTAATGGGGGTGTGTCATCTCTTTTGTCGAAAATCAGCCGTTTTTGCTCGAACATTAAATGCCTCCAAATGGTATTTATTTCACTTCCCGAGCCCCTGGAAGCATGAAAATCACTTTAAACATGCTAATTTTAGCTCTAACACTGATGATCCACCTACAAATGTGAACTGACGTTCCAAAATAAAACATTTGAAAACGGACCATTTTCCACATTTCTGAAGCATGACGTAATGGGGGGGTGTTATCTCTTTTGTCGAAAATCAGCCGTTTTTGCTCGAACATTAAATGCCTCCAAATGGTATTTAATTAACTTCCCGAGCCCCTGGAAGCATGAAAATCACTTTAAACATGCTAATTTTAGCTCTAACACTGATGATCCACCTACAAATGTGAACTGACGTTCAAAAATAAAACATTTGAAAACGGACCATTTTCCACATTTCTGAAGCATGACGTAATGGGGGGGTGTTATCTCTTTTGTCGAAAATCAGCCGTTTTTGCTCGAACATTAAATGTCTCCAAATGGTATTTAATTAACTTCCCGAGCCCCTGGAAGCATGAAAATCACTTTAAACATGCTAATTTTAGCTCTAACACTGATGATCCACCTACAAATGTGAACTGACGTTCAAAAATAAAACATTTGAAAACGGACCATTTTCCACATTTCTGAAGCATGACGTAATGGGGGGGGTGTTATCTCTTTTGTCGAAAATCAGCCGTTTTTGCTCGAACATTAAATGCCTCCAAATGGTATTTATTTCACTTCCCGGGGTGAAGAAACCCTTTTTGAGAACTCAGAGTGAGTAAATTGGCCATTTTCATGCACTTTTAACCATTCCATAAATCTTGTGTTTTGGGCCCCTGGAAGCATGAAAATCACTTTAAACATGCTAATTTTAGCTCTAACACTGATGATCCACCTACAAATGTGAACTGACGTTCAAAAATAAAACATTTGAAAACGGACCATTTTCCACATTTCTGAAGCATGACGTAATGGGGGGGTGTTATCTCTTTTGTCGAAAATCAGCCGTTTTTGCTCGAACATTAAATGCCTCCAAATGGTATTTAATTAACTTCCCGAGCCCCTGGAAGCATGAAAATCACTTTAAACATGCTAATTTTAGCTCTAACACTGATGATCCACCTACAAATGTGAACTGACGTTCAAAAATAAAACATTTGAAAACGGACCATTTTCCACATTTCTGAAGCATGACGTAATGGGGGGGTGTTATCTCTTTTGTCGAAAATCAGCCGTTTTTGCTCGAACATTAAATGCCTCCAAATGGTATTTAATTAACTTCCCGGGGTGAAGAAACCCTTTTTGAGAACTCAGAGTGAGTAAATTGGCCATTTTCATGCACTTTAAACCATTCCATAAATCTTGTGTTTTGGGCCCCTGGAAGCATGAAAATCACTTTAAACATGCTAATTTTAGCTCTAACACTGATGATCCACCTACAAATGTGAACTGACGTTCAAAAATAAAACATTTGAAAACGGACCATTTTCCACATTTCTGAAGCATGACGTAATGGGGGGGTGTTATCTCTTTTGTCGAAAATCAGCCGTTTTTGCTCGAACATTAAATGCCTCCAAATGGTATTTAATTAACTTCCCGAGCCCCTGGAAGCATGAAAATCACTTTAAACATGCTAATTTTAGCTCTAACACTGATGATCCACCTACAAATGTGAACTGAAGTTCAAAAATAAACATTTGAAAACGGACCATTTTCCACATTTCTGAAGCATGACGTAATGGGGGGGTGTTATCTCTTTTGTCGAAAATCAGCCGTTTTTGCTCGAACATTAAATGCCTCCAAATGGTATTTAATTAACTTCCCGGGGTGAAGAAACCCTTTTTGAGAACTCAGAGTGAGTAAATTGGCCATTTTCATGCACTTTTAACCATTCCATAAATCTTGTGTTTTGGGCCCCTGGAAGCATGAAAATCACTTTAAACATGCTAATTTTAGCTCTAACACTGATGATCCACCTACAAATGTGAACTGACGTTCAAAAATAAAACATTTGAAAACGGACCATTTTCCACATTTCTGAAGCATGACGTAATGGGGGGGTGTTATCTCTTTTGTCGAAAATCAGCCGTTTTTGCTCGAACATTAAATGCCTCCAAATGGTATTTAATTAACTTCCCGAGCCCCTGGAAGCATGAAAATCACTTTAAACATGCTAATTTTAGCTCTAACACTGATGATCCACCTACAAATGTGAACTGACGTTCAAAAATAAAACATTTGAAAACGGACCATTTTCCACATTTCTGAAGCATGACGTAATGGGGGGGTGTTATCTCTTTTGTCGAAAATCAGCCGTTTTTGCTCGAACATTAAATGCCTCCAAATGGTATTTAATTAACTTCCCGGGGTGAAAAACCCTTTTTGAGAACTCAGAGTGAGTAAATTGGCCATTTTCATGCACTTTTAACCATTCCATAAATCTTGTGTTTTGGGCCCCTGGAAGCATGAAAATCACTTTAAACATGCTAATTTTAGCTCTAACACTGATGATCCACCTACAAATGTGAACTGACGTTCAAAAATAAAACATTTGAAAACGGACCATTTTCCACATTTCTGAAGCATGACGTAATGGGGGGGTGTTATCTCTTTTGTCGAAAACTAGCCGTTTTTGCTCGAACATTAAATGCCTCCAAATGGTATTTAATTAACTTCCCGAGCCCCTGGAAGCATGAAAATCACTTTAAACATGCTAATTTTAGCTCTAACACTGATGATCCACCTACAAATGTGAACTGACGTTCAAAAATAAAACATTTGAAAACGGACCATTTTCCACATTTCTGAAGCATGACGTAATGGGGGGGTGTTATCTCTTTTGTCGAAAATCAGCCGTTTTTGCTCGAACATTAAATGCCTCCAAATGGTATTTAATTAACTTCCCGAGCCCCTGGAAGCATGAAAATCACTTTAAACATGCTAATTTTAGCTCTAACACTGATGATCCACCTACAAATGTGAACTGACGTTCAAAAATAAAACATTTGAAAACGGACCATTTTCCACATTTCTGAAGCATGACGTAATGGGGGGGTGTTATCTCTTTTGTCGAAAATCAGCCGCTTTTGCTCGAACATTAAATGCCTCCAAATGGTATTTAATTAACTTCCCGGGGTGAAGAAACCCTTTTTGAGAACTCAGAGTGAGTAAATTGGCCATTTTCATGCACTTTTAACCATTCCATAAATCTTGTGTTTTGGGCCCCTGGAAGCATGAAAATCACTTTAAACATGCTAATTTTAGCTCTAACACTGATGATCCACCTACAAATGTGAACTGACGTTCAAAAATAAAACATTTGAAAACGGACCATTTTCCACATTTCTGAAGCATGACGTAATGGGGGGGTGTTATCTCTTTTGTCGAAAATCAGCCGTTTTTGCTCGAACATTAAATGCCTCCAAATGGTATTTAATTAACTTCCCGAGCCCCTGGAAGCATGAAAATCACTTTAAACATGCTAATTTTAGCTCTAACACTGATGATCCACCTACAAATGTGAACTGACGTTCAAAAATAAAACATTTGAAAACGGACCATTTTCCACATTTCTGAAGCATGACGTAATGGGGGGGTGTTATCTCTTTTGTCGAAAATCAGCCGTTTTTGCTCGAACATTAAATGCCTCCAAATGGTATTTAATTAACTTCCCGGGGTGAAAAACCCTTTTTGAGAACTCAGAGTGAGTAAATTGGCCATTTTCATGCACTTTTAACCATTCCATAAATCTTGTGTTTTGGGCCCCTGGAAGCATGAAAATCACTTTAAACATGCTAATTTTAGCTCTAACACTGATGATCCACCTACAAATGTGAACTGACGTTCAAAAATAAAACATTTGAAAACGGACCATTTTCCACATTTCTGAAGCATGACGTAATGGGGGGGTGTTATCTCTTTTGTCGAAAATCAGCCGTTTTTGCTCGAACATTAAATGCCTCCAAATGGTATTTAATTAACTTCCCGAGCCCCTGGAAGCATGAAAATCACTTTAAACATGCTAATTTTAGCTCTAACACTGATGATCCACCTACAAATGTGAACTGACGTTCAAAAATAAAACATTTGAAAACGGACCATTTTCCACATTTCTGAAGCATGACGTAATGGGGGGGTGTTATCTCTTTTGTCGAAAATCAGCCGTTTTTGCTCGAACATTAAATGCCTCCAAATGGTATTTATTTCACTTCCCGGGGTGAAGAAACCCTTTTTGAGAACTCAGAGTGAGTAAATTGGCCATTTTCATGCACTTTTAACCATTCCATTAATCTTGTGTTTTGGGCCCCTGGAAGCATGAAAATCACTTTAAACATGCTAATTTTAGCTCTAACACTGATGATCCACCTACAAATGTGAACTGACGTTCAAAAATAAAACATTTGAAAACGGACCATTTTCCACATTTCTGAAGCATGACGTAATGGGGGGGGTGTTATCTCTTTTGTCGAAAATCAGCCGTTTTTGCTTGAACATTAAATGCCTCCAAATGGTATTTAATTAACTTCCCGAGCCCCTGGAAGCATGAAAATCACTTTAAACATGCTAATTTTAGCTCTAACACTGATGATCCACCTACAAATGTGAACTGACGTTCAAAAATAAAACATTTGAAAACGGACCATTTTCCACATTTCTGAAGCATGACGTAATGGGGGGGTGTTATCTCTTTTGTCGAAAATCAGCCGTTTTTGCTCGAACATTAAATGCCTCCAAATGGTATTTAATTAACTTCCCGGGGTGAAGAAACCCTTTTTGAGAACTCAGAGTGAGTAAATTGGCCATTTTCATGCACTTTTAACCATTCCATAAATCTTGTGTTTTGGGCCCCTGGAAGCATGAAAATCACTTTAAACATGCTAATTTTAGCTCTAACACTGATGATCCACCTACAAATGTGAACTGACGTTCAAAAATAAAACATTTGAAAACGGACCATTTTCCACATTTCTGAAGCATGACGTAATGGGGGGGTGTTATCTCTTTTGTCGAAAATCAGCCGTTTTTGCTCGAACATTAAATGCCTCCAAATGGTATTTAATTAACTTCCCGAGCCCCTGGAAGCATGAAAATCACTTTAAACATGCTAATTTTAGCTCTAACACTGATGATCCACCTACAAATGTGAACTGACGTTCAAAAATAAAACATTTGAAAACGGACCATTTTCCACATTTCTGAAGCATGACGTAATGGGGGGGTGTTATCTCTTTTGTCGAAAATCAGCCGTTTTTGCTCGAACATTAAATGCCTCCAAATGGTATTTAATTAACTTCCCGGGGTGAAGAAACCCTTTTTGAGAACTCAGAGTGAGTAAATTGGCCATTTTCATGCACTTTTAACCATTCCATAAATCTTGTGTTTTGGGCCCCTGGAAGCATGAAAATCACTTTAAACATGCTAATTTTAGCTCTAACACTAATGATCCACCTACAAATGTGAACTGACGTTCAAAAATAAAACATTTGAAAACGGACCATTTTCCACATTTCTGAAGCATGACGTAATGGGGGGGTGTTATCTCTTTTGTCGAAAATCAGCCGTTTTTGCTCGAACATTAAATGCCTCCAAATGGTATTTAATTAACTTCCCGGGGTGAAGAAACCCTTTTTGAGAACTCAGAGTGAGTAAATTGGCCATTTTCATGCACTTTTAACCATTCCATAAATCTTGTGTTTTGGGCCCCTGGAAGCATGAAAATCACTTTAAACATGCTAATTTTAGCTCTAACACTGATGATCCACCTACAAATGTGAACTGACGTTCAAAAATAAAACATTTGAAAACGGACCATTTTCCACATTTCTGAAGCATGACGTAATGGGGGGGTGTTATCTCTTTTGTCGAAAATCAGCCATTTTTGCTCGAACATTAAATGCCTCCAAATGGTATTTAATTAACTTCCCGAGCCCCTGGAAGCATGAAAATCACTTTAAACATGCTAATTTTAGCTCTAACACTGATGATCCACCTACAAATGTGAACTGACGTTCAAAAATAAAACATTTGAAAACGGACCATTTTCCACATTTCTGAAGCATGACGTAATGGGGGGGTGTTATCTCTTTTGTCGAAAATCAGCTGTTTTTGCTCGAACATTAAATGCCTCCAAATGGTATTTAATTAACTTCCCGGGGTGAAGAAACCCTTTTTGAGAACTCAGAGTGAGTACATTGGCAATTTTCATGCACTTTTTACCATTCCATAAATCTTGTGTTTTGGGCCCCTGGAAGCATGAAAATCACTTTAAACATGCTAATTTTAGCTCTAACACTGATGATCCACCTACAAATGTGAACTGACGTTCAAAAATAAAACATTTGAAAACGGACCATTTTCCACATTTCTGAAGCATGACGTAATGGGGGGGTGTTATCTCTTTTGTCGAAAATCAGCCGTTTTTGCTCGAACATTAAATGCCTCCAAATGGTATTTAATTAACTTCCCGAGCCCCTGGAAGCATGAAAATCACTTTAAACATGCTAATTTTAGCTCTAATACTGATGATCCACCTACAAATGTGAACTGACGTTCAAAAATAAAACATTTGAAAACGGACCATTTTCCACATTTCTGAAGCATGACGTAATGGGGGGGTGTTATCTCTTTTGTCGAAAATCAGCCGCTTTTGCTCGAACATTAAATGCCTCCAAATGGTATTTAATTAACTTCCCGGGGTGAAGAAACCCTTTTTGAGAACTCAGAGTGAGTAAATTGGCCATTTTCATGCACTTTTAACCATTCCATAAATCTTGTGTTTTGGGCCCCTGGAAGCATGAAAATCACTTTAAACATGCTAATTTTAGCTCTAACACTGATGATCCACCTACAAATGTGAACTGACGTTCAAAAATAAAACATTTGAAAACGGACCATTTTCCACATTTCTGAAGCATGACGTAATGGGGGGGTGTTATCTCTTTTGTCGAAAATCAGCCGTTTTTGCTCGAACATTAAATGCCTCCAAATGGTATTTAATTAACTTCCCGGGGTGAAGAAACCCTTTTTGAGAACTCAGAGTGGGTAAATTGGCCATTTTCATGCACTTTTAACCATTCCATAAATCTTGTGTTTTGGGCCCCTGGAAGCATGAAAATCACTTTAAACATGCTAATTTTAGCTCTAACACTGATGATCCACCTACAAATGTGAACTGACGTTCAAAAATAAAACATTTGAAAACGGACCATTTTCCACATTTCTGAAGCATGACGTAATGGGGGGGTGTTATCTCTTTTGTCGAAAATCAGCCGTTTTTGCTTGAACATTAAATGCCTCCAAATGGTATTTAATTAACTTCCCGAGCCCCTGGAAGCATGAAAATCACTTTAAACATGCTAATTTTAGCTCTAACACTGATGATCCACCTACAAATGTGAACTGACGTTCAAAAATAAAACATTTGAAAACGGACCATTTTCCACATTTCTGAAGCATGACATAATGGGGGGGTGTTATCTCTTTTGTCGAAAATCAGCCGTTTTTGCTCGAACATTAAATGCCTCCAAATGGTATTTAATTAACTTCCCGGGGTGAAGAAACCCTTTTTGAGAACTCAGAGTGAGTAAATTGGCCATTTTCATGCACTTTTAACCATTCCATAAATCTTGTGTTTTGGGCCCCTGGAAGCATGAAAATCACTTTAAACATGCTAATTTTAGCTCTAACACTGATGATCCACCTACAAATGTGAACTGACGTTCAAAAATAAAACATTTGAAAACGGACCATTTTCCACATTTCTGAAGCATGACGTAATGGGGGGGTGTTATCTCTTTTGTCGAAAATCAGCCGTTTTTGCTCGAACATTAAATGCCTCCAAATGGTATTTAATTAACTTCCCGAGCCCCTGGAAGCATGAAAATCACTTTAAACATGCTAATTTTAGCTCTAACACTGATGATCCACCTACAAATGTGAACTGAAGTTCAAAAATAAAACATTTGAAAACGGACCATTTTCCACATTTCTGAAGCATGACGTAATGGGGGGGTGTTATCTCTTTTGTCGAAAATCAGCCGTTTTTGCTCGAACATTAAATGCCTCCAAATGGTATTTAATTAACTTCCCGGGGTGAAGAAACCCTTTTTGAGAACTCAGAGTGAGTAAATTGGCCATTTTCATGCACTTTTAACCATTCCATAAATCTTGTGTTTTGGGCCCCTGGAAGCATGAAAATCACTTTAAACATGCTAATTTTAGCTCTAACACTGATGATCCACCTACAAATGTGAACTGACGTTCAAAAATAAAACATTTGAAAACGGACCATTTTCCACATTTCTGAAGCATGACGTAATGGGGGGGTGTTATCTCTTTTGTCGAAAATCAGCCGTTTTTGCTCGAACATTAAATGCCTCCAAATGGTATTTAATTAACTTCCCGAGCCCCTGGAAGCATGAAAATCACTTTAAACATGCTAATTTTAGCTCTAACACTGATGATCCACCTACAAATGTGAACTGACGTTCAAAAATAAAACATTTGAAAACGGACCATTTTCCACATTTCTGAAGCATGACGTAATGGGGGGGTGTTATCTCTTTTGTCGAAAATCAGCCGTTTTTGCTCGAACATTAAATGCCTCCAAATGGTATTTAATTAACTTCCCGGGGTGAAAAACCCTTTTTGAGAACTCAGAGTGAGTAAATTGGCCATTTTCATGCACTTTTAACCATTCCATAAATCTTGTGTTTTGGGCCCCTGGAAGCAGGAAAATCACTTTAAACATGCTAATTTTAGCTCTAACACTGATGATCCACCTACAAATGTGAACTGACGTTCAAAAATAAAACATTTGAAAACGGACCATTTTCCACATTTCTGAAGCATGACGTAATGGGGGGGTGTTATCTCTTTTGTCGAAAACTAGCCGTTTTTGCTCGAACATTAAATGCCTCCAAATGGTATTTAATTAACTTCCCGAGCCCCTGGAAGCATGAAAATCACTTTAAACATGCTAATTTTAGCTCTAACACTGATGATCCACCTACAAATGTGAACTGACGTTCAAAAATAAAACATTTGAAAACGGACCATTTTCCACATTTCTGAAGCATGACGTAATGGGGGGGTGTTATCTCTTTTGTCGAAAATCAGCCGTTTTTGCTCGAACATTAAATGCCTCCAAATGGTATTTAATTAACTTCCCGAGCCCCTGGAAGCATGAAAATCACTTTAAACATGCTAATTTTAGCTCTAACACTGATGATCCACCTACAAATGTGAACTGACGTTCAAAAATAAAACATTTGAAAACGGACCATTTTCCACATTTCTGAAGCATGACGTAATGGGGGGGTGTTATCTCTTTTGTCGAAAATCAGCCGCTTTTGCTCGAACATTAAATGCCTCCAAATGGTATTTAATTAACTTCCCGGGGTGAAGAAACCCTTTTTGAGAACTCAGAGTGAGTAAATTGGCCATTTTCATGCACTTTTAACCATTCCATAAATCTTGTGTTTTGGGCCCCTGGAAGCATGAAAATCACTTTAAACATGCTAATTTTAGCTCTAACACTGATGATCCACCTACAAATGTGAACTGACGTTCAAAAATAAAACATTTGAAAACGGACCATTTTCCACATTTCTGAAGCATGACGTAATGGGGGGGTGTTATCTCTTTTGTCGAAAATCAGCCGTTTTTGCTCGAACATTAAATGCCTCCAAATGGTATTTAATTAACTTCCCGGGGTGAAGAAACCCTTTTTGAGAACTCAGAGTGAGTAAATTGGCCATTTTCATGCACTTTTAACCATTCCATAAATCTTGTGTTTTGGGCCCCTGGAAGCATGAAAATCACTTTAAACATGCTAATTTTAGCTCTAACACTGATGATCCACCTACAAATGTGAACTGACGTTCAAAAATAAAACATTTGAAAACGGACCATTTTCCACATTTCTGAAGCATGACGTAATGGGGGGGTGTTATCTCTTTTGTCGAAAATCAGCCGTTTTTGCTCGAACATTAAATGCCTCCAAATAGTATTTAATTAACTTCCCGAGCCCCTGGAAGCATGAAAATCACTTTAAACATGCTAATTTTAGCTCTAACACTGATGATCCACCTACAAATGTGAACTGACGTTCAAAAATAAAACATTTGAAAACGGACCATTTTCCACATTTCTGAAGCATGACGTAATGGGGGGGTGTTATCTCTTTTGTCGAAAATCAGCTGTTTTTGCTCGAACATTAAATGCCTCCAAATGGTATTTAATTAACTTCCCGGGGTGAAGAAACCCTTTTTGAGAACTCAGAGTGAGTACATTGGCAATTTTCATGCACTTTTTACCATTCCATAAATCTTGTGTTTTGGGCCCCTGGAAGCATGAAAATCACTTTAAACATGCTAATTTTAGCTCTAACACTGATGATCCACCTACAAATGTGAACTGACGTTCAAAAATAAAACATTTGAAAACGGACCATTTTCCACATTTCTGAAGCATGACGTAATGGGGGGGTGTTATCTCTTTTGTCGAAAATCAGCCGTTTTTGCTCGAACATTAAATGCCTCCAAATGGTATTTAATAAACTTCCCGAGCCCCTGGAAGCATGAAAATCACTTTAAACATGCTAATTTTAGCTCTAATACTGATGATCCACCTACAAATGTGAACTGAAGTTCAAAAATAAAACATTTGAAAACGGACCATTTTCCACATTTCTGAAGCATGACGTAATGGGGGGGTGTTATCTCTTTTGTCGAAAATCAGCCGCTTTTGCTCGAACATTAAATGCCTCCAAATGGTATTTAATTAACTTCCCGGGGTGAAGAAACCCTTTTTGAGAACTCAGAGTGAGTAAATTGGCCATTTTCATGCACTTTTAACCATTCCATAAATCTTGTGTTTTGGGCCCCTGGAAGCATGAAAATCACTTTAAACATGCTAATTTTAGCTCTAACACTGATGATCCACCTACAAATGTGAACTGACGTTCAAAAATAAAACATTTGAAAACGGACCATTTTCCACATTTCTGAAGCATGACGTAATGGGGGGGTGTTATCTCTTTTGTCGAAAATCAGCCGTTTTTGCTCGAACATTAAATGCCTCCAAATGGTATTTAATTAACTTCCCGGGGTGAAGAAACCCTTTTTGAGAACTCAGAGTGAGTAAATTGGCCATTTTCATGCACTTTTAACCATTCCATAAATCTTGTGTTTTGGGTCCCTGGAAGCATGAAAATCACTTTAAACATGCTAATTTTAGCTCTAACACTGATGATCCACCTACAAATGTGAACTGACGTTCAAAAATAAAACATTTGAAAACGGACCATTTTCCACATTTCTGAAGCATGACGTAATGGGGGGGTGTTATCTCTTTTGTCGAAAATCAGCCGTTTTTGCTCGAACATTAAATGCCTCCAAATGGTATTTAATTAACTTCCCGAGCCCCTGGAAGCATGAAAATCACTTTAAACATGCTAATTTTAGCTCTAACACTGATGATCCACCTACAAATGTGAACTGACGTTCAAAAATAAAACATTTGAAAACGGACCATTTTCCACATTTCTGAAGCATGACGTAATGGGGGGGTGTTATCTCTTTTGTCGAAAATCAGCCGTTTTTGCTCGAACATTAAATGCCTCCAAATGGTATTTATTTCACTTCCCGGGGTGAAGAAACCCTTTTTGAGAACTCAGAGTGAGTAAATTGGCCATTTTCATGCACTTTTAACCATTCCATTAATCTTGTGTTTTGGGCCCCTGGAAGCATGAAAATCACTTTAAACATGCTAATTTTAGCTCTAACACTGATGATCCACCTACAAATGTGAACTGACGTTCAAAAATAAAACATTTGAAAACGGACCATTTTCCACATTTCTGAAGCATGACGTAATGGGGGGGTGTTATCTCTTTTGTCGAAAATCAGCCGTTTTTGCTCGAACATTAAATGCCTCCAAATGGTATTTATTTCACTTCCCGGGGTGAAGAAACCCTTTTTGAGAACTCAGAGTGAGTAAATTGGCCATTTTCATGCACTTTTAACCATTCCATTAATCTTGTGTTTTGGGCCCCTGGAAGCATGAAAATCACTTTAAACATGCTAATTTTAGCTCTAACACTGATGATCCACCTACAAATGTGAACTGACGTTCAAAAATAAAACATTTGAAAACGGACCATTTTCCACATTTCTGAAGCATGACGTAATGGGGGGGTGTTATCTCTTTTGTCGAAAATCAGCCGTTTTTGCTTGAACATTAAATGCCTCCAAATGGTATTTAATTAACTTCCCGAGCCCCTGGAAGCATGAAAATCACTTTAAACATGCTAATTTTAGCTCTAACACTGATGATCCACCTACAAATGTGAACTGACGTTCAAAAATAAAACATTTGAAAACGGACCATTTTCCACATTTCTGAAGCATGACGTAATGGGGGGGTGTTATCTCTTTTGTCGAAAATCAGCTGTTTTTGCTCGAACATTAAATGCCTCCAAATGGTATTTAATTAACTTCCCGGGGTGAAGAAACCCTTTTTGAGAACTCAGAGTGAGTAAATTGGCCATTTTCATGCACTTTTAACCATTCCATAAATCTTGTGTTTTGGGCCCCTGGAAGCATGAAAATCACTTTAAACATGCTAATTTTAGCTCTAACACTGATGATCCACCTACAAATGTGAACTGACGTTCAAAAATAAAACATTTGAAAACGGACCATTTTCCACATTTCTGAAGCATGACGTAATGGGGGGGTGTTATCTCTTTTGTCGAAAATCAGCCGTTTTTGCTCGAACATTAAATGCCTCCAAATGGTATTTAATTAACTTCCCGAGCCCCTGGAAGCATGAAAATCACTTTAAACATGCTAATTTTAGCTCTAACACTGATGATCCACCTACAAATGTGAACTGACGTTCAAAAATAAAACATTTGAAAACGGACCATTTTCCACATTTCTGAAGCATGACGTAATGGGGGGGTGTTATCTCTTTTGTCGAAAATCAGCCGTTTTTGCTCGAACAATAAATGCCTCCAAATGGTATTTAATTAACTTCCCGGGGTGAAGAAACCCTTTTTGAGAACTCAGAGTGAGTAAATTGGCCATTTTCATGCACTTTTAACCATTCCATAAATCTTGTGTTTTGGGCCCCTGGAAGCATGAAAATCACTTTAAACATGCTAATTTTAGCTCTAACACTGATGATCCACCTACAAATGTGAACTGACGTTCAAAAATAAAACATTTGAAAACGGACCATTTTCCACATTTCTGAAGCATGACGTAATGGGGGGGGTGTTATCTCTTTTGTCGAAAACTAGCCGTTTTTGCTCGAACATTAAATGCCTCCAAATGGTATTTAATTAACTTCCCGAGCCCCTGGAAGCATGAAAATCACTTTAAACATGCTAATTTTAGCTCTAACACTGATGATCCACCTACAAATGTGAACTGACGTTCAAAAATAAAACATTTGAAAACGGACCATTTTCCACATTTCTGAAGCATGACGTAATGGGGGGGTGTTATCTCTTTTGTCGAAAATCAGCCGTTTTTGCTCGAACATTAAATGCCTCCAAATGGTATTTAATTAACTTCCCGAGCCCCTGGAAGCATGAAAATCACTTTAAACATGCTAATTTTAGCTCTAACACTGATGATCCACCTACAAATGTGAACTGACGTTCAAAAATAAAACATTTGAAAACGGACCATTTTCCACATTTCTGAAGCATGACGTAATGGGGGGGTGTTATCTCTTTTGTCGAAAATCAGCCGCTTTTGCTCGAACATTAAATGCCTCCAAATGGTATTTAATTAACTTCCCGGGGTGAAGAAACCCTTTTTGAGAACTCAGAGTGAGTAAATTGGCCATTTTCATGCACTTTTAACCATTCCATAAATCTTGTGTTTTGGGCCCCTGGAAGCATGAAAATCACTTTAAACATGCTAATTTTAGCTCTAACACTAATGATCCACCTACAAATGTGAACTGACGTTCAAAAATAAAACATTTGAAAACGGACCATTTTCCACATTTCTGAAGCATGCCGTAATGGGGGGGTGTTATCTCTTTTGTCGAAAATCAGCCGTTTTTGCTCGAACATTAAATGCCTCCAAATGGTATTTAATTAACTTCCCGGGGTGAAGAAACCCTTTTTGAGAACTCAGAGTGAGTAAATTGGCCATTTTCATGCACTTTTAACCATTCCATAAATCTTGTGTTTTGGGCCCCTGGAAGCATGAAAATCACTTTAAACATGCTAATTTTAGCTCTAACACTGATGATCCACCTACAAATGTGAACTGACGTTCAAAAATAAAACATTTGAAAACGGACCATTTTCCACATTTCTGAAGCATGACGTAATGGGGGGGTGTTATCTCTTTTGTCGAAAATCAGCCATTTTTGCTCGAACATTAAATGCCTCCAAATGGTATTTAATTAACTTCCCGAGCCCCTGGAAGCATGAAAATCACTTTAAACATGCTAATTTTAGCTCTAACACTGATGATCCACCTACAAATGTGAACTGACGTTCAAAAATAAAACATTTGAAAACGGACCATTTTCCACATTTCTGAAGCATGACGTAATGGGGGGGTGTTATCTCTTTTGTCGAAAATCAGCTGTTTTTGCTCGAACATTAAATGCCTCCAAATGGTATTTAATTAACTTCCCGGGGTGAAGAAACCCTTTTTGAGAACTCAGAGTGAGTACATTGGCAATTTTCATGCACTTTTTACCATTCCATAAATCTTGTGTTTTGGGCCCCTGGAAGCATGAAAATCACTTTAAACATGCTAATTTTAGCTCTAACACTGATGATCCACCTACAAATGTGAACTGACGTTCAAAAATAAAACATTTGAAAACGGACCATTTTCCACATTTCTGAAGCATGACGTAATGGGGGGGTGTTATCTCTTTTGTCGAAAATCAGCCGTTTTTGCTCGAACATTAAATGCCTCCAAATGGTATTTAATTAACTTCCCGAGCCCCTGGAAGCATGAAAATCACTTTAAACATGCTAATTTTAGCTCTAATACTGATGATCCACCTACAAATGTGAACTGACGTTCAAAAATAAAACATTTGAAAACGGACCATTTTCCACATTTCTGAAGCATGACGTAATGGGGGGGTGTTATCTCTTTTGTCGAAAATCAGCCGCTTTTGCTCGAACATTAAATGCCTCCAAATGGTATTTAATTAACTTCCCGGGGTGAAGAAACCCTTTTTGAGAACTCAGAGTGAGTAAATTGGCCATTTTCATGCACTTTTAACCATTCCATAAATCTTGTGTTTTGGGCCCCTGGAAGCATGAAAATCACTTTAAACATGCTAATTTTAGCTCTAACACTGATGATCCACCTACAAATGTGAACTGACGTTCAAAAATAAAACATTTGAAAACGGACCATTTTCCACATTTCTGAAGCATGACGTAATGGGGGGGTGTTATCTCTTTTGTCGAAAATCAGCCGTTTTTGCTCGAACATTAAATGCCTCCAAATGGTATTTAATTAACTTCCCGGGGTGAAGAAACCCTTTTTGAGAACTCAGAGTGAGTAAATTGGCCATTTTCATGCACTTTTAACCATTCCATAAATCTTGTGTTTTGGGCCCCTGGAAGCATGAAAATCACTTTAAACATGCTAATTTTAGCTCTAACACTGATGATCCACCTACAAATGTGAACTGACGTTCAAAAATAAAACATTTGAAAACGGACCATTTTCCACATTTCTGAAGCATGACGTAATGGGGGGGTGTTATCTCTTTTGTCGAAAATCAGCCGTTTTTGCTTGAACATTAAATGCCTCCAAATGGTATTTAATTAACTTCCCGAGCCCCTGGAAGCATGAAAATCACTTTAAACATGCTAATTTTAGCTCTAACACTGATGATCCACCTACAAATGTGAACTGACGTTCAAAAATAAAACATTTGAAAACGGACCATTTTCCACATTTCTGAAGCATGACGTAATGGGGGGGTGTTATCTCTTTTGTCGAAAATCAGCCGTTTTTGCTCGAACATTAAATGCCTCCAAATGGTATTTAATTAACTTCCCGGGGTGAAGAAACCCTTTTTGAGAACTCAGAGTGAGTAAATTGGCCATTTTCATGCACTTTTAACCATTCCATAAATCTTGTGTTTTGGGCCCCTGGAAGCATGAAAATCACTTTAAACATGCTAATTTTAGCTCTAACACTGATGATCCACCTACAAATGTGAACTGACGTTCAAAAATAAAACATTTGAAAACGGACCATTTTCCACATTTCTGAAGCATGACGTAATGGGGGGGTGTTATCTCTTTTGTCGAAAATCAGCCGTTTTTGCTCGAACATTAAATGCCTCCAAATGGTATTTAATTAACTTCCCGAGCCCCTGGAAGCATGAAAATCACTTTAAACATGCTAATTTTAGCTCTAACACTGATGATCCACCTACAAATGTGAACTGAAGTTCAAAAATAAAACATTTGAAAACGGACCATTTTCCACATTTCTGAAGCATGACGTAATGGGGGGGTGTTATCTCTTTTGTCGAAAATCAGCCGTTTTTGCTCGAACATTAAATGCCTCCAAATGGTATTTAATTAACTTCCCGGGGTGAAGAAACCCTTTTTGAGAACTCAGAGTGAGTAAATTGGCCATTTTCATGCACTTTTAACCATTCCATAAATCTTGTGTTTTGGGCCCCTGGAAGCATGAAAATCACTTTAAACATGCTAATTTTAGCTCTAACACTGATGATCCACCTACAAATGTGAACTGACGTTCAAAAATAAAACATTTGAAAACGGACCATTTTCCACATTTCTGAAGCATGACGTAATGGGGGGGTGTTATCTCTTTTGTCGAAAATCAGCCGTTTTTGCTCGAACATTAAATGCCTCCAAATGGTATTTAATTAACTTCCCGAGCCCCTGGAAGCATGAAAATCACTTTAAACATGCTAATTTTAGCTCTAACACTGATGATCCACCTACAAATGTGAACTGACGTTCAAAAATAAAACATTTGAAAACGGACCATTTTCCACATTTCTGAAGCATGACGTAATGGGGGGGTGTTATCTCTTTTGTCGAAAACTAGCCGTTTTTGCTCGAACATTAAATGCCTCCAAATGGTATTTAATTAACTTCCCGAGCCCCTGGAAGCATGAAAATCACTTTAAACATGCTAATTTTAGCTCTAACACTGATGATCCACCTACAAATGTGAACTGACGTTCAAAAATAAAACATTTGAAAACGGACCATTTTCCACATTTCTGAAGCATGACGTAATGGGGGGGTGTTATCTCTTTTGTCGAAAATCAGCCGTTTTTGCTCGAACATTAAATGCCTCCAAATGGTATTTAATTAACTTCCCGAGCCCCTGGAAGCATGAAAATCACTTTAAACATGCTAATTTTAGCTCTAACACTGATGATCCACCTACAAATGTGAACTGACGTTCAAAAATAAAACATTTGAAAACGGACCATTTTCCACATTTCTGAAGCATGACGTAATGGGGGGGTGTTATCTCTTTTGTCGAAAATCAGCCGCTTTTGCTCGAACATTAAATGCCTCCAAATGGTATTTAATTAACTTCCCGGGGTGAAGAAACCCTTTTTGAGAACTCAGAGTGAGTAAATTGGCCATTTTCATGCACTTTTAACCATTCCATAAATCTTGTGTTTTGGGCCCCTGGAAGCATGAAAATCACTTTAAACATGCTAATTTTAGCTCTAACACTGATGATCCACCTACAAATGTGAACTGACGTTCAAAAATAAAACATTTGAAAACGGACCATTTTCCACATTTCTGAAGCATGACGTAATGGGGGGGTGTTATCTCTTTTGTCGAAAATCAGCCGTTTTTGCTCGAACATTAAATGCCTCCAAATGGTATTTAATTAACTTCCCGGGGTGAAGAAACCCTTTTTGAGAACTCAGAGTGAGTAAATTGGCCATTTTCATGCACTTTTAACCATTCCATAAATCTTGTGTTTTGGGCCCCTGGAAGCATGAAAATCACTTTAAACATGCTAATTTTAGCTCTAACACTGATGATCCACCTACAAATGTGAACTGACGTTCAAAAATAAAACATTTGAAAACGGACCATTTTCCACATTTCTGAAGCATGACGTAATGGGGGGGTGTTATCTCTTTTGTCGAAAATCAGCCGTTTTTGCTCGAACATTAAATGCCTCCAAATAGTATTTAATTAACTTCCCGAGCCCCTGGAAGCATGAAAATCACTTTAAACATGCTAATTTTAGCTCTAACACTGATGATCCACCTACAAATGTGAACTGACGTTCAAAAATAAAACATTTGAAAACGGACCATTTTCCACATTTCTGAAGCATGACGTAATGGGGGGGTGTTATCTCTTTTGTCGAAAATCAGCTGTTTTTGCTCGAACATTAAATGCCTCCAAATGGTATTTAATTAACTTCCCGGGGTGAAGAAACCCTTTATGAGAACTCAGAGTGAGTACATTGGCAATTTTCATGCACTTTTTACCATTCCATAAATCTTGTGTTTTGGGCCCCTGGAAGCATGAAAATCACTTTAAACATGCTAATTTTAGCTCTAACACTGATGATCCACCTACAAATGTGAACTGACGTTCAAAAATAAAACATTTGAAAAAAGACCATTTTCCACATTTCTGAAGCATGACGTAATGGGGGGGTGTTATCTCTTTTGTCGAAAATCAGCCGTTTTTGCTCGAACATTAAATGCCTCCAAATGGTATTTAATTAACTTCCCGAGCCCCTGGAAGCATGAAAATCACTTTAAACATGCTAATTTTAGCTCTAATACTGATGATCCACCTACAAATGTGAACTGACGTTCAAAAATAAAACATTTGAAAACGGACCATTTTCCACATTTCTGAAGCATGACGTAATGGGGGGGTGTTATCTCTTTTGTCGAAAATCAGCCGCTTTTGCTCGAACATTAAATGCCTCCAAATGGTATTTAATTAACTTCCCGGGGTGAAGAAACCCTTTTTGAGAACTCAGAGTGAGTAAATTGGCCATTTTCATGCACTTTTAACCATTCCATAAATCTTGTGTTTTGGGCCCCTGGAAGCATGAAAATCACTTTAAACATGCTAATTTTAGCTCTAACACTGATGATCCACCTACAAATGTGAACTGACGTTCAAAAATAAAACATTTGAAAACGGACCATTTTCCACATTTCTGAAGCATGACGTAATGGGGGGGTGTTATCTCTTTTGTCGAAAATCAGCCGTTTTTGCTCGAACATTAAATGCCTCCAAATGGTATTTAATTAACTTCCCGGGGTGAAGAAACCCTTTTTGAGAACTCAGAGTGAGTAAATTGGCCATTTTCATGCACTTTTAACCATTCCATAAATCTTGTGTTTTGGGCCCCTGGAAGCATGAAAATCACTTTAAACATGCTAATTTTAGCTCTAACACTGATGATCCACCTACAAATGTGAACTGACGTTCAAAAATAAAACATTTGAAAACGGACCATTTTCCACATTTCTGAAGCATGACGTAATGGGGGGGTGTTATCTCTTTTGTCGAAAATCAGCCGTTTTTGCTTGAACATTAAATGCCTCCAAATGGTATTTAATTAACTTCCCGAGCCCCTGGAAGCATGAAAATCACTTTAAACATGCTAATTTTAGCTCTAACACTGATGATCCACCTACAAATGTGAACTGACGTTCAAAAATAAAACATTTGAAAGCGGACCATTTTCCACATTTCTGAAGCATGACGTAATGGGGGGGTGTTATCTCTTTTGTCGAAAATCAGCCGTTTTTGCTCGAACATTAAATGCCTCCAAATGGTATTTAATTAACTTCCCGGGGTGAAGAAACCCTTTTTGAGAACTCAGAGTGAGTAAATTGGCCATTTTCATGCACTTTTAACCATTCCATAAATCTTGTGTTTTGGGCCCCTGGAAGCATGAAAATCACTTTAAACATGCTAATTTTAGCTCTAACACTGATGATCCACCTACAAATGTGAACTGACGTTCAAAAATAAAACATTTGAAAACGGACCATTTTCCACATTTCTGAAGCATGACGTAATGGGGGGGTGTTATCTCTTTTGTCGAAAATCAGCCGTTTTTGCTCGAACATTAAATGCCTCCAAATGGTATTTAATAAACTTCCCGAGCCCCTGGAAGCATGAAAATCACTTTAAACATGCTAATTTTAGCTCTAACACTGATGATCCACCTACAAATGTGAACTGAAGTTCAAAAATAAAACATTTGAAAACTGACCATTTTCCACATTTCTGAAGCATGACGTAATGGGGGGGTGTTATCTCTTTTGTCGAAAATCAGCCGTTTTTGCTCGAACATTAAATGCCTCCAAATGGTATTTAATTAACTTCCCGGGGTGAAGAAACCCTTTTTGAGAACTCAGAGTGAGTAAATTGGCCATTTTCATGCACTTTTAACCATTCCATAAATCTTGTGTTTTGGGCCCCTGGAAGCATGAAAATCACTTTAAACATGCTAATTTTAGCTCTAACACTGATGATCCACCTACAAATGTGAACTGACGTTCAAAAATAAAACATTTGAAAACGGACCATTTTCCACATTTCTGAAGCATGACGTAATGGGGGGGTGTTATCTCTTTTGTCGAAAATCAGCCGTTTTTGCTCGAACATTAAATGCCTCCAAATGGTATTTAATAAACTTCCCGAGCCCCTGGAAGCATGAAAATCACTTTAAACATGCTAATTTTAGCTCTAACACTGATGATCCACCTACAAATGTGAACTGAAGTTCAAAAATAAAACATTTGAAAACTGACCATTTTCCACATTTCTGAAGCATGACGTAATGGGGGGGTGTTATCTCTTTTGTCGAAAATCAGCCGTTTTTGCTCGAACATTAAATGCCTCCAAATGGTATTTAATTAACTTCCCGGGGTGAAGAAACCCTTTTTGAGAACTCAGAGTGAGTAAATTGGCCATTTTCATGCACTTTTAACCATTCCATAAATCTTGTGTTTTGGGCCCCTGGAAGCATGAAAATCACTTTAAACATGCTAATTTTAGCTCTAACACTGATGATCCACCTACAAATGTGAACTGACGTTCAAAAATAAAACATTTGAAAACGGACCATTTTCCACATTTCTGAAGCATGACGTAATGGGGGGGTGTTATCTCTTTTGTCGAAAATCAGCCGTTTTTGCTCGAACATTAAATGCCTCCAAATGGTATTTAATTAACTTCCCGAGCCCCTGGAAGCATGAAAATCACTTTAAACATGCTAATTTTAGCTCTAACACTGATGATCCACCTACAAATGTGAACTGACGTTCAAAAATAAAACATTTGAAAACGGACCATTTTCCACATTTCTGAAGCATGACGTAATGGGGGGGTGTTATCTCTTTTGTCGAAAATCAGCCGTTTTTGCTCGAACATTAAATGCCTCCAAATGGTATTTAATTAACTTCCCGGGGTGAAAAACCCTTTTTGAGAACTCAGAGTGAGTAAATTGGCCATTTTCATGCACTTTTAACCATTCCATAAATCTTGTGTTTTGGGCCCCTGGAAGCATGAAAATCACTTTAAACATGCTAATTTTAGCTCTAACACTGATGATCCACCTACAAATGTGAACTGACGTTCAAAAATAAAACATTTGAAAACGGACCATTTTCCACATTTCTGAAGCATGACGGGGGGGTGTTATCTCTTTTGTCGAAAATCAGCCGTTTTTGCTCGAACATTAAATGCCTCCAAATGGTATTTAATTAACTTCCCGAGCCCCTGGAAGCATGAAAATCACTTTAAACATGCTAATTTTAGCTCTAACACTGATGATCCACCTACAAATGTGAACTGACGTTCAAAAATAAAACATTTGAAAACGGACCATTTTCCACATTTCTGAAGCATGACGTAATGGGGGGGTGTTATCTCTTTTGTCGAAAATCAGCCGTTTTTGCTCAAACATTAAATGCCTCCAAATGGTATTTAATTAACTTCCCGAGCCCCTGGAAGCATGAAAATCACTTTAAACATGCTAATTTTAGCTCTAACACTGATGATCCACCTACAAATGTGAACTGACGTTCAAAAATAAAACATTTGAAAACGGACCATTTTCCACATTTCTGAAGCATGACGTAATGGGGGGGTGTTATCTCTTTTGTCGAAAATCAGCCGTTTTTGCTCGAACATTAAATGCCTCCAAATGGTATTTATTTCACTTCCCGGGGTGAAGAAACCCTTTTTGAGAACTCAGAGTGAGTAAATTGGCCATTTTCATGCACTTTTAACCATTCCATTAATCTTGTGTTTTGGGCCCCTGGAAGCATGAAAATCACTTTAAACATGCTAATTTTAGCTCTAACACTGATGATCCACCTACAAATGTGAACTGACGTTCAAAAATAAAACATTTGAAAACGGACCATTTTCCACATTTCTGAAGCATGACGTAATGGGGGGGTGTTATCTCTTTTGTCGAAAATCAGCCGTTTTTGCTCGAACATTAAATGCCTCCAAATGGTATTTAATTAACTTCCCGAGCCCCTGGAAGCATGAAAATCACTTTAAACATGCTAATTTTAGCTCTAACACTGATGATCCACCTACAAATGTGAACTGACGTTCAAAAATAAAACATTTGAAAACGGACCATTTTCCACATTTCTGAAGCATGACGTAATGGGGGGGTGTTATCTCTTTTGTCGAAAATCAGCCGTTTTTGCTCAAACATTAAATGCCTCCAAATGGTATTTAATTAACTTCCCGAGCCCCTGGAAGCATGAAAATCACTTTAAACATGCTAATTTTAGCTCTAACACTGATGATCCACCTACAAATGTGAACTGACGTTCAAAAATAAAACATTTGAAAACGGACCATTTTCCACATTTCTGAAGCATGACGTAATGGGGGGGTGTTATCTCTTTTGTCGAAAATCAGCCGTTTTTGCTCGAACATTAAATGCCTCCAAATGGTATTTATTTCACTTCCCGGGGTGAAGAAACCCTTTTTGAGAACTCAGAGTGAGTAAATTGGCCATTTTCATGCACTTTTAACCATTCCATTAATCTTGTGTTTTGGGCCCCTGGAAGCATGAAAATCACTTTAAACATGCTAATTTTAGCTCTAACACTGATGATCCACCTACAAATGTGAACTGACGTTCAAAAATAAAACATTTGAAAACGGACCATTTTCCACATTTCTGAAGCATGACGTAATGGGGGGGTGTTATCTCTTTTGTCGAAAATCAGCCGTTTTTGCTTGAACATTAAATGTCTCCAAATGGTATTTAATTAACTTCCCGAGCCCCTGGAAGCATGAAAATCACTTTAAACATGCTAATTTTAGCTCTAACACTGATGATCCACCTACAAATGTGAACTGACGTTCAAAAATAAAACATTTGAAAACGGACCATTTTCCACATTTCTGAAGCATGACGTAATGGGGGGGTGTTATCTCTTTTGTCGAAAATCAGCCGTTTATGCTCGAACATTAAATGCCTCCAAATGGTATTTAATTAACTTCCCGGGGTGAAGAAACCCTTTTTGAGAACTCAGAGTGAGTAAATTGGCCATTTTCATGCACTTTTAACCATTCCATAAATTTTGTTTTTTGGGCCCCTGGAAGCATGAAAATCACTTTAAACATGCTAATTTTAGCTCTAACACTGATGATCCACCTACAAATGTGAACTGACGTTCAAAAATAAAACATTTGAAAACGGACCATTTTCCACATTTCTGAAGCATGACGTAATGGGGGGGTGTTATCTCTTTTGTCGAAAATCAGCCGTTTTTGCTCGAACATTAAATGCCTCCAAATGGTATTTAATTAACTTCCCGAGCCCCTGGAAGCATGAAAATCACTTTAAACATGCTAATTTTAGCTCTAACACTGATGATCCACCTACAAATGTGAACTGACGTTCAAAAATAAAACATTTGAAAACGGACCATTTTCCACATTTCTGAAGCATGACGTAATGGGGGAGTGTTATCTCTTTTGTCGAAAATCAGCCGTTTTTGCTCGAACATTAAATGCCTCCAAATGGTATTTAATTAACTTCCCGGGGTGAAGAAACCCTTTTTGAGAACTCAGAGTGAGTAAATTGGCCATTTTCATGCACTTTTAACCATTCCATAAATCTTGTGTTTTGGGCCCCTGGAAGCATGAAAATCACTTTAAACATGCTAATTTTAGCTCTAACACTGATGATCCACCTACAAATGTGAACTGACGTTCAAAAATAAAACATTTGAAAACGGACCATTTTCCACATTTCTGAAGCATGACGTAATGGGGGGGTGTTATCTCTTTTGTCGAAAACTAGCCGTTTTTGCTCGAACATTAAATGCCTCCAAATGGTATTTAATTAACTTCCCGAGCCCCTGGAAGCATGAAAATCACTTTAAACATGCTAATTTTAGCTCTAACACTGATGATCCACCTACAAATGTGAACTGACGTTCAAAAATAAAACATTTGAAAACGGACCATTTTCAACATTTCTGAAGCATGACGTAATGGGGGGGTGTTATCTCTTTTGTCGAAAATCAGCCGTTTTTGCTCGAACATTAAATGCCTCCAAATGGTATTTAATTAACTTCCCGAGCCCCTGGAAGCATGAAAATCACTTTAAACATGCTAATTTTAGCTCTAACACTGATGATCCACCTACAAATGTGAACTGACGTTCAAAAATAAAACATTTGAAAACGGACCATTTTCCACATTTCTGAAGCATGACGTAATGGGGGGGTGTTATCTCTTTTGTCGAAAATCAGCCGCTTTTGCTCGAACATTAAATGCCTCCAAATGGTATTTAATTAACTTCCCGGGGTGAAGAAACCCTTTTTGAGAACTCAGAGTGAGTAAATTGGCCATTTTCATGCACTTTTAACCATTCCATAAATCTTGTGTTTTGGGCCCCTGGAAGCATGAAAATCACTTTAAACATGCTAATTTTAGCTCTAACACTGATGATCCACCTACAAATGTGAACTGACGTTCAAAAATAAAACATTTGAAAACGGACCATTTTCCACATTTCTGAAGCATGACGTAATGGGGGGGTGTTATCTCTTTTGTCGAAAATCAGCCGTTTTTGCTCGAACATTAAATGCCTCCAAATGGTATTTAATTAACTTCCCGGGGTGAAGAAACCCTTTTTGAGAACTCAGAGTGAGTAAATTGGCCATTTTCATGCACTTTTAACCATTCCATAAATCTTGTGTTTTGGGCCCCTGGAAGCATGAAAATCACTTTAAACATGCTAATTTTAGCTCTAACACTGATGATCCACCTACAAATGTGAACTGACGTTCAAAAATAAAACATTTGAAAACGGACCATTTTCCACATTTCTGAAGCATGACGTAATGGGGGGGTGTTATCTCTTTTGTCGAAAATCAGCCGTTTTTGCTTGAACATTAAATGCCTCCAAATGGTATTTAATTAACTTCCCGAGCCCCTGGAAGCATGAAAATCACTTTAAACATGCTAATTTTAGCTCTAACACTGATGATCCACCTAAAAATGTGAACTGACGTTCAAAAATAAAACATTTGAAAACGGACCATTTTCCACATTTCTGAAGCATGACGTAATGGGGGGGTGTTATCTCTTTTGTCGAAAATCAGCCGTTTTTGCTCGAACATTAAATGCCTCCAAATGGTATTTAATTAACTTCCCGGGGTGAAGAAACCCTTTTTGAGAACTCAGAGTGAGTAAATTGGCCATTTTCATGCACTTTTAACCATTCCATAAATCTTGTGTTTTGGGCCCCTGGAAGCATGAAAATCACTTTAAACATGCTAATTTTAGCTCTAACACTGATGATCCACCTACAAATGTGAACTGACGTTCAAAAATAAAACATTTGAAAACGGACCATTTTCCACATTTCTGAAGCATGACGTAATGGGGGGGTGTTATCTCTTTTGTCGAAAATCAGCCGTTTTTGCTCGAACATTAAATGCCTCCAAATGGTATTTAATTAACTTCCCGAGCCCCTGGAAGCATGAAAATCACTTTAAACATGCTAATTTCAGCTCTAACACTGATGATCCACCTACAAATGTGAACTGAAGTTCAAAAATAAAACATTTGAAAACGGACCATTTTCCACATTTCTGAAGCATGACGTAATGGGGGGGTGTTATCTCTTTTGTCGAAAATCAGCCGTTTTTGCTCGAACATTAAATGCCTCCAAATGGTATTTAATTAACTTCGCGGGGTGAAGAAACCCTTTTTGAGAACTCAGAGTGAGTAAATTGGCCATTTTCATGCACTTTTAACCATTCCATAAATCTTGTGTTTTGGGCCCCTGGAAGCATGAAAATCACTTTAAACATGCTAATTTTAGCTCTAACACTGATGATCCACCTACAAATGTGAACTGACGTTCAAAAATAAAACATTTGAAAACGGACCATTTTCCACATTTCTGAAGCATGACGTAATGGGGGGGTGTTATCTCTTTTGTCGAAAATCAGCCGTTTTTGCTCGAACATTAAATGCCTCCAAATGGTATTTAATTAACTTCCCGAGCCCCTGGAAGCATGAAAATCACTTTAAACATGCTAATTTTAGCTCTAACACTGATGATCCACCTACAAATGTGAACTGACGTTCAAAAATAAAACATTTGAAAACGGACCATTTTCCACATTTCTGAAGCATGACGTAATGGGGGGGTGTTATCTCTTTTGTCGAAAATCAGCCGTTTTTGCTCGAACATTAAATGCCTCCAAATGGTATTTAATTAACTTCCCGGGGTGAAGAAACCCTTTTTGAGAACTCAGAGTGAGTAAATTGGCCATTTTCATGCACTTTTAACCATTCCATAAATCTTGTGTTTTGGGCCCCTGGAAGCATGAAAATCACTTTAAACATGCTAATTTTAGCTCTAACACTGATGATCCACCTACAAATGTGAACTGACGTTCAAAAATAAAACATTTGAAAACGGACCATTTTCCACATTTCTGAAGCATGACGTAATGGGGGGGTGTTATCTCTTTTGTCGAAAATCAGCCGTTTTTGCTCGAACATTAAATGCCTCCAAATGGTATTTAATTAACTTCCCGAGCCCCTGGAAGCATGAAAATCACTTTAAACATGCTAATTTTAGCTCTAACACTGATGATCCACCTACAAATGTGAACTGACGTTCAAAAATAAAACATTTGAAAACGGACCATTTTCCACATTTCTGAAGCATGACGTAATGGGGGGGTGTTATCTCTTTTGTCGAAAATCAGCCGTTTTTGCTCGAACATTAAATGCCTCCAAATGGTATTTAATTAACTTCCCGAGCCCCTGGAAGCATGAAAATCACTTTAAACATGCTAATTTTAGCTCTAACACTGATGATCCACCTACAAATCTGAACTGACGTTCAAAAATAAAACATTTGAAAACGGACCATTTCCCACATTTCTGAAGCATGACGTAATGGGGGGGTGTTATCTCTTTTGTCGAAAATCAGCCGTTTTTGCTCGAACATTAAATGCCTCCAAATGGTATTTATTTCACTTCCCGGGGTGAAGAAACCCTTTTTGAGAACTCAGAGTGAGTAAATTGGCCATTTTCATGCACTTTTAACCATTCCATTAATCTTGTGTTTTGGGCCCCTGGAAGCATGAAAATCACTTTAAACATGCTAATTTTAGCTCTAACACTGATGATCCACCTACAAATGTGAACTGATGTTCAAAAATAAAACATTTGAAAACGGACCATTTTCCACATTTCTGAAGCATGACGTAATGGGGGGGTGTTATCTCTTTTGTCGAAAATCAGCCGTTTTTGCTTGAACATTAAATGCCTCCAAATGGTATTTAATTAACTTCCCGAGCCCCTGGAAGCATGAAAATCACTTTAAACATGCTAATTTTAGCTCTAACACTGATGATCCACCTACAAATGTGAACTGACGTTCAAAAATAAAACATTTGAAAACGGACCATTTTCCACATTTCTGAAGCATGACGTAATGGGGGGGTGTTATCTCTTTTGTCGAAAATCAGCCGTTTTTGCTCGAACATTAAATGCCTCCAAATGGTATTTAATTAACTTCCCGGGGTGAAGAAACCCTTTTTGAGAACTCAGAGTGAGTAAATTGGCCATTTTCATGCACTTTTAACCATTCCATAAATCTTGTGTTTTGGGCCCCTGGAAGCATGAAAATCACTTTAAACATGCTAATTTTAGCTCTAACACTGATGATCCACCTACAAATGTGAACTGACGTTCAAAAATAAAACATTTGAAAACGGACCATTTTCCACATTTCTGAAGCATGACGTAATGGGGGGTGTTATCTCTTTTGTCGAAAATCAGCCGTTTTTGCTCGAACATTAAATGCCTCCAAATGGTATTTAATTAACTTCCCGAGCCCCTGGAAGCATGAAAATCACTTTAAACATGCTAATTTTAGCTCTAACACTGATGATCCACCTACAAATGTGAACTGACGTTCAAAAATAAAACATTTGAAAACGGACCATTTTCCACATTTCTGAAGCATGACGTAATGGGGGGGTGTTATCTCTTTTGTCGAAAATCAGCCGTTTTTGCTCGAACATTAAATGCCTCCAAATGGTATTTAATTAACTTCCCGGGGTGAAGAAACCCTTTTTGAGAACTCAGAGTGAGTAAATTGGCCATTTTCATGCACTTTTAACCATTCCATAAATCTTGTGTTTTGGGCCCCTGGAAGCATGAAAATCACTTTAAACATGCTAATTTTAGCTCTAACACTGATGATCCACCTACAAATGTGAACTGACGTTCAAAAATAAAACATTTGAAAACGGACCATTTTCCACATTTCTGAAGCATGACGTAATGGGGGGGTGTTATCTCTTTTCTCGAAAACTAGCCGTTTTTGCTCGAACATTAAATGCCTCCAAATGGTATTTAATTAACTTCCCGAGCCCCTGGAAGCATGAAAATCACTTTAAACATGCTAATTTTAGCTCTAACACTGATGATCCACCTACAAATGTGAACTGACGTTCAAAAATAAAACATTTGAAAACGGACCATTTTCCACATTTCTGAAGCATGACGTAATGGGGGGGTGTTATCTCTTTTGTCGAAAATCAGCCGTTTTTGCTCGAACATTAAATGCCTTCAAATGGTATTTAATTAACTTCCCGAGCCCCTGGAAGCATGAAAATCACTTTAAACATGCTAATTTTAGCTCTAACACTGATGATCCACCTACAAATGTGAACTGACGTTCAAAAATAAAACATTTGAAAACGGACCATTTTCCACATTTCTGAAGCATGACGTAATGGGGGGGTGTTATCTCTTTTGTCGAAAATCAGCCGTTTTTGCTCGAACATTAAATGCCTCCAAATGGTATTTATTTCACTTCCCGGGGTGAAGAAACCCTTTTTGAGAACTCAGAGTGAGTAAATTGGCCATTTTCATGCACTTTTAACCATTCCATAAATCTTGTGTTTTGGGCCCCTGGAAGCATGAAAATCACTTTAAACATGCTAATTTTAGCTCTAACACTGATGATCCACCTACAAATGTGAACTGACGTTCAAAAATAAAACATTTGAAAACGGACCATTTTCCACATTTCTGAAGCATGACGTAATGGGGGGGTGTTATCTCTTTTGTCGAAAATCAGCCGTTTTTGCTCGAACATTAAATGCCTCCAAATGGTATTTAATTAACTTCCCGAGCCCCTGGAAGCATGAAAATCACTTTAAACATGCTAATTTTAGCTCTAACACTGATGATCCACCAACAAATGTGAACTGACGTTCAAAAATAAAACATTTGAAAACGGACCATTTTCCACATTTCTGAAGCATGACGTAATGGGGGGGTGTTATCTCTTTTGTCGAAAATCAGCCGTTTTTGCTCGAACATTAAATGCCTCCAAATGGTATTTAATTAACTTCCCGAGCCCCTGGAAGCATGAAAATCACTTTAAACATGCTAATTTTAGCTCTAACACTGATGATCCACCTACAAATGTGAACTGACGTTCAAAAATAAAACATTTTAAAACGGACCATTTTCCACATTTCTGAAGCATGACGTAATGGGGGGGTGTTATCTCTTTTGTCGAAAATCAGCCGTTTTTGCTCGAACATTAAATGCCTCCAAATGGTATTTATTTCACTTCCCGGGGTGAAGAAACCCTTTTTGAGAACTCAGAGTGAGTAAATTGGCCATTTTCATGCACTTTTAACCATTCCATAAATCTTGTGTTTTGGGCCCCTGGAAGCATGAAAATCACTTTAAACATGCTAATTTTAGCTCTCACACTGATGATCCACCTACAAATGTGAACTGACGTTCAAAAATAAAACATTTGAAAACGGACCATTTTCCACATTTCTGAAGCATGACGTAATGGGGGGGTGTTATCTCTTTTGTCGAAAATCAGCCGTTTTTGCTCGAACATTAAATGCCTCCAAATGGTATTTAATTAACTTCCCGAGCCCCTGGAAGCATGAAAATCACTTTAAACATGCTAATTTTAGCTCTAACACTGATGATCCACCTACAAATGTGAACTGATGTTCAAAAATAAAACATTTGAAAATGGACCATTTTCCACATTTCTGAAGCATGACGTAATGGGGGGGTGTTATCTCTTTTGTCGAAAATCAGCCGTTTTTGCTCGAACATTAAATGCCTCCAAATGGTATTTAATTAACTTCCCGGGGTGAAGAAACTCTTTTTGAGAACTCAGAGTGAGTACATTGGCCATTTTCATGCACTTTTAACCATTCCATAAATCTTGTGTTTTGGGCCCCTGGAAGCATGAAAATCACTCTAAACATGCTAATTTTAGCTCTAACACTGATGATCCACCTACAAATGTGAACTGACGTTCAAAAATAAAACATTTGAAAACGGACCATTTTCCACATTTCTGAAGCATGACGTAATGGGGGGGTGTTATCTCTTTTGTCGAAAATCAGCCGTTTTTGCTCGAACATTAAATGCCTCCAAATGGTATTTAATTAACTTCCCGAGCCCCTGGAAGCATGAAAATCACTTTAAACATGCTAATTTTAGCTCTAACACTGATGATCCACCTACAAATGTGAACTGACGTTCAAAAATAAAACATTTGAAAACGGACCATTTTCCACATTTCTGAAGCATGACGTAATGGGGGGGGTGTTATCTCTTTTGTCGAAAATCAGCCGTTTTTGCTCGAACATTAAATGCCTCCAAATGGTATTTAATTAACTTCCCGGGGTGAAGAAACCCTTTTTGAGAACTCAGAGTGAGTAAATTGGCCATTTTCATGCACTTTTAACCATTCCATAAATCTTGTGTTTTGGGCCCCTGGAAGCATGAAAATCACTTTAAACATGCTAATTTTAGCTCTAACACTGATGATCCACCTACAAATGTGAACTGACGTTCAAAAATAAAACATTTGAAAACGGACCATTTTCCACATTTCTGAAGCATGACGTAATGGGGGGGTGTTATCTCTTTTGTCGAAAATCAGCCGTTTTTGCTTGAACATTAAATGCCTCCAAATGGTATTTAATTAACTTCCCGAGCCCCTGGAAGCATGAAAATCACTTTAAACATGCTAATTTTAGCTCTAACACTGATGATCCACCTACAAATGTGAACTGACGTTCAAAAATAAAACATTTGAAAACGGACCATTTTCCACATTTCTGAAGCATGACGTAATGGGGGGGTGTTATCTCTTTTGTCGAAAATCAGCCGTTTTTGCTCGAACATTAAATGCCTCCAAATGGTATTTAATTAACTTCCCGGGGTGAAGAAACCCTTTTTGAGAACTCAGAGTGAGTAAATTGGCCATTTTCATGCACTTTTAACCATTCCATAAATCTTGTGTTTTGGGCCCCTGGAAGCATGAAAATCACTTTAAACATGCTAATTTTAGCTCTAACACTGATGATCCACCTACAAATGTGAACTGACGTTCAAAAATAAAACATTTGAAAACGGACCATTTTCCACATTTCTGAAGCATGACGTAATGGGGGGGTGTTATCTCTTTTGTCGAAAATTTGCCGTTTTTGCTCGAACATTAAATGCCTCCAAATGGTATTTAATTAACTTCCCGAGCCCCTGGAAGCATGAAAATCACTTTAAACATGCTAATTTTAGCTCTAACAATGATGATCCACCTACAAATGTGAACTGACGTTCAAAAATAAAACATTTGAAAACGGACCATTTTCCACATTTCTGAAGCATGACGTAATGGGGGGGTGTTATCTCTTTTGTCGAAAATCAGCCGTTTTTGCTCGAACATTAAATGCCTCCAAATGGTATTTAATTAACTTCCCGGGGTGAAGAAACCCTTTTTGAGAACTCAGAGTGAGTAAATTGGCCATTTTCATGCACTTTTAACCATTCCATAAATCTTGTGTTTTGGGCCCCTGGAAGCATGAAAATCACTTTAAACATGCTAATTTTAGCTCTAACACTGATGATCCACCTACAAATGTGAACTGACGTTCAAAAATAAAACATTTGAAAACGGACCATTTTCCACATTTCTGAAGCATGACGTAATGGGGGGGTGTTATCTCTTTTGTCGAAAATCAGCCGTTTTTGCTCGAACATTAAATGCCTCCAAATGGTATTTAATTAACTTCCCAAGCCCCTGGAAGCATGAAAATCACTTTAAACATGCTAATTTTAGCTCTAACACTGATGATCCACCTACAAATGTGAACTGACGTTCAAAAATAAAACATTTGAAAACGGACCATTTTCCACATTTCTGAAGCATGACGTAATGGGGGGGTGTTATCTCTTTTGTCGAAAATCAGCCGTTTTTGCTCGAACATTAAATGCCTCCAAATGGTATTTAATTAACTTCCCGGGGTGAAGAAACCCTTTTTGAGAACTCAGAGTGAGTAAATTGGCCATTTTCATGCACTTTTAACCATTCCATAAATCTTGTGTTTTGGGCCCCTGGAAGCATGAAAATCACTTTAAACATGCTAATTTTAGCTCTAACACTGATGATCCACCTACAAATGTGAACTGACGTTCAAAAATAAAACATTTGAAAACGGACCATTTTCCACATTTCTGAAGCATGACGTAATGGGGGGGTGTTATCTCTTTTGTCGAAAATCAGCCGTTTTTGCTCGAACATTAAATGCCTCCAAATGGTATTTAATTAACTTCCCGAGCCCCTGGAAGCATGAAAATCACTTTAAACATGCTAATTTTAGCTCTAACACTGATGATCCACCTACAAATGTGAACTGACGTTCAAAAATAAAACATTTGAAAACGGACCATTTTCCACATTTCTGAAGCATGACGTAATGGGGGGGTGTTATCTCTTTTGTCGAAAATCAGCCGTTTTTGCTCGAACATTAAATGCCTCCAAATGGTATTTAATTAACTTCACGGGGTGAAGAAACCCTTTTTGAGAACTCAGAGTGAGTAAATTGGCCATTTTCATGCACTTTTAACCATTCCATAAATCTTGTGTTTTGGGCCCCTGGAAGCATGAAAATCACTTTAAACATGCTAATTTTAGCTCTAACACTGATGATCCACCTACAAATGTGAACTGACGTTCAAAAATAAAACATTTGAAAACGGACCATTTTCCACATTTCTGAAGCATGACGTAATGGGGGGGTGTTATCTCTTTTGTCGAAAATCAGCCGTTTTTGCTTGAACATTAAATGCCTCCAAATGGTATTTAATTAACTTCCCGAGCCCCTGGAAGCATGAAAATCACTTTAAACATGCTAATTTTAGCTCTAACACTGATGATCCACCTACAAATGTGAACTGACGTTCAAAAATAAAACATTTGAAAACGGACCATTTCCCACATTTCTGAAGCATGACGTAATGGGGGGGGTGTTATCTCTTTTGTCGAAAATCAGCCGTTTTTGCTCGAACATTAAATGCCTCCAAATGGTATTTAATTAACTTCCCGGGGTGAAGAAACCCTTTTTGAGAACTCAGAGTGAGTAAATTGGCCATTTTCATACACTTTTAACCATTCCATAAATCTTGTGTTTTGGGCCCCTGGAAGCATGAAAATCACTTTAAACATGCTAATTTTAGCTCTAACACTGATGATCCACCTACAAATGTGAACTGACGTTCAAAAATAAAACATTTGAAAACGGACCATTTTCCACATTTCTGAAGCATGACGTAATGGGGGGGTGTTATCTCTTTTGTCGAAAATCAGCCGTTTTTGCTCGAACATTAAATGCCTCCAAATGGTATTTAATTAACTTCCCGAGCCCCTGGAAGCATGAAAATCACTTTAAACATGCTAATTTTAGCTCTAACACTGATGATCCACCTACAAATGTGAACTGACGTTCAAAAATAAAACATTTGAAAACGGACCATTTTCCACATTTCTGAAGCATGACGTAATGGGGGGGTGTTATCTCTTTTGTCGAAAATCAGCCGTTTTTGCTCGAACATTAAATGCCTCCAAATGGTATTTAATTAACTTCCCGGGGTGAAGAAACCCTTTTTGAGAACTCAGAGTGAGTAAATTGGCCATTTTCATGCACTTTTAACCATTCCATAAATCTTGTGTTTTGGGCCCCTGGAAGCATGAAAATCACTTAAAACATGCTAATTTTAGCTCTAACACTGATGATCCACCTACAAATGTGAACTGACGTTCAAAAATAAAACATTTGAAAACGGACCATTTTCCACATTTCTGAAGCATGACGTAATGGGGGGGTGTTATCTCTTTTGTCGAAAATCAGCCGTTTTTGCTCGAACATTAAATGCCTCCAAATGGTATTTAATTAACTTCCCGAGCCCCTGGAAGCATGAAAATCACTTTAAACATGCTAATTTTAGCTCTAACACTGATGATCCACCTACAAATGTGAACTGACGTTCAAAAATAAAACATTTGAAAACGGACCATTTTCAACATTTCTGAAGCATGACGTAATGGGGGGGTGTTATCTCTTTTGTCGAAAATCAGCCGTTTTTGCTCGAACATTAAATGCCTCCAAATGGTATTTAATTAACTTCCCGAGCCCCTGGAAGCATGAAAATCACTTTAAACATGCTAATTTTAGCTCTAACACTGATGATCCACCTACAAATGTGAACTGACGTTCAAAAATAAAACATTTGAAAACGGACCATTTTCCACATTTCTGAAGCGTGACGTAATGGGGGGGTGTTATCTCTTTTGTCGAAAATCAGCCGTTTTTGCTCGAACATTAAATGCCTCCAAATGGTATTTATTTCACTTCCCGGGGTGAAGAAACCCTTTTTGAGAACTCAGAGTGAGTAAATTGGCCATTTTCATGCACTTTTAACCATTCCATAAATCTTGTGTTTTGGGCCCCTGGAAGCATGAAAATCACTTTAAACATGCTAATTTTAGCTCTAACACTGATGATCCACCTACAAATGTGAACTGACGTTCAAAAATAAAACATTTGAAAACGGACCATTTTCCACATTTCTGAAGCATGACGTAATGGGGGGGTGTTATCTCTTTTGTCGAAAATCAGCCGTTTTTGCTCGAACATTAAATGCCTCCAAATGGTATTTAATTAACTTCCCGGGGTGAAGAAACCCTTTTTGAGAACTCAGAGTGAGTAAATTGGCCATTTTCATGCACTTTTAACCATTCCATAAATCTTGTGTTTTGGGCCCCTGGAAGCATGAAAATCACTTTAAACATGCTAATTTTAGCTCTAACACTGATGATCCACCTACAAATGTGAACTGACGTTCAAAAATAAAACATTTGAAAACGGACCATTTTCCACATTTCTGAAGCATGACGTAATGGGGGGGTGTTATCTCTTTTGTCGAAAATCAGCCGTTTTTGCTCGAACATTAAATGCCTCCAAATGGTATTTAATTAACTTCCCGGGGTGAAGAAACCCTTTTTGAGAACTCAGAGTGAGTAAATTGGCCATTTTCATGCACTTTTAACCATTCCATAAATCTTGTGTTTTGGGCCCCTGGAAGCATGAAAATCACTTTAAACATGCTAATTTTAGCTCTAACACTGATGATCCACCTACAAATGTGAACTGACGTTCAAAAATAAAACATTTGAAAACGGACCATTTTCCACATTTCTGAAGCATGACGTAATGGGGGGGTGTTATCTCTTTTGTCGAAAATCAGTTTTTTTTGCTCGAACATTAAATGCCTCCAAATGGTATTTAATTAACTTCCCGAGCCCCTGGAAGCATGAAAATCACTTTAAACATGCTAATTTTAGCTCTAACACTGATGATCCACCTACAAATGTGAACTGACGTTCAAAAATAAAACATTTGAAAACGGACCATTTTCCACATTTCTGAAGCATGACGTAATGGGGGGGTGTTATCTCTTTTGTCGAAAATCAGCCGTTTTTGCTCGAACATTAAATGCCTCCAAATGGTATTTAATTAACTTCCCGAGCCCCTGGAAGCATGAAAATCACTTTAAACATGCTAATTTTAGCTCTAACACTGATGATCCACCTACAAATGTGAACTGACGTTCAAAAATAAAACATTTGAAAACGGACCATTTTCCACATTTCTGAAGCATGACGTAATGGGGGGGTGTTATCTCTTTTGTCGAAAATCAGCCGTTTTTGCTCGAACATTAAATGCCTCCAAATGGTATTTATTTCACTTCCCGAGCCCCTGGAAGCATGAAAATCACTTTAAACATGCTAATTTTAGCTCTAACACTGATGATCCACCTACAAATGTGAACTGACGTTCAAAAATAAAACATTTGAAAACGGACCATTTTCCACATTTCTGAAGCATGACATAATGGGGGGGTGTTATCACTTTTGTCGAAAATCAGCCGTTTTTGCTCGAACATTAAATGCCTCCAAATGGTATTTAATTAACTTCCCGGGGTGAAGAAACCCTTTTTGAGAACTCAGAGTGAGTAAATTGGCGATTTTCATGCACTTTTAACCATTCCATAAATCTTGTGTTTTGGGCCCCTGGAAGCATGAAAATCACTTTAAACATGCTAATTTTAGCTCTAACACTGATGATCCCCCTACAAATGTGAACTGACGTTCAAAAATAAAACATTTGAAAACGGACCATTTTCCACATTTCTGAAGCATGACGTAATGGGGGGGTGTTATCTCTTTTGTCGAAAATCAGCCGTTTTTGCTCAAACATTAAATGCCTCCAAATGGTATTTAATTAACTTCCCGAGTCCCTGGAAGCATGAAAATCACTTTAAACATGCTAATTTTAGCTCTAACACTGATGATCCACCTACAAATGTGAACTGACGTTCAAAAATATAACATTTGAAAACGGACCATTTTCCACATTTCTGAAGCATGACGTAACGGGGGGGTGTTATCTCTTTTGTCGAAAATCAGCCGTTTTTGCTCGAACATTAAATGCCTCCAAATGGTATTTAATTAACTTCCCGGGGTGAAGAAACCCTTTTTGAGAACTCAGAGTGAGTAAATTGGCCATTTTCATGCACTTTTAACCATTCCATAAATCTTGTGTTTTGGGCCCCTGGAAGCATGAAAATCACTTTAAACATGCTAATTTTAGCTCTAACACTGATGATCCACCTACAAATGTGAACTGACGTTCAAAAATAAAACATTTGAAAACGGACCATTTTCCACATTTCTGAAGCATGACGTAATGGGGGGGTGTTATCTCTTTTGTCGAAAATCAGCCGTTTTTGCTCGAACATTAAATGCCTCCAAATGGTATTTAATTAACTTCCCGAGCCCCTGGAAGCATGAAAATCACTTTAAACATGCTAATTTTAGCTCTAACACTGATGATCCACCTACAAATGTGAACTGACGTTCAAAAATAAAACATTTGAAAACGGACCATTTTCCACATTTCTGAAGCATGACGTAATGGGGGGGTGTTATCTCTTTTGTCGAAAATCAGCCGTTTTTGCTCGAACATTAAATGCCTCCAAATGGTATTTAATTAACTTCCCGGGGTGAAGAAACCCTTTTTGAGAACTCAGAGTGAGTAAATTGGCCATTTTCATGCACTTTTAACCATTCCATAAATCTTGTGTTTTGGGCCCCTGGAAGCATGAAAATCACTTTAAACATGCTAATTTTAGCTCTAACACTGATGATCCACCTACAAATGTGAACTGACGTTCAAAAATAAAACATTTGAAAACGGACCATTTTCCACATTTCTGAAGCATGACGTAATGGGGGGGTGTTATCTCTTTTGTCGAAAATCAGCCGTTTTTGCTCGAACATTAAATGCCTCCAAATGGTATTTATTTCACTTCCCGAACCCCTGGAAGCATGAAAATCACTTTAAACATGCTAATTTTAGCTCTAACACTGATGATCCACCTACAAATGTGAACTGACGTTCAAAAATAAAACATTTGAAAACGGACCATTTTCCACATTTCTGAAGCATGACGTAATGGGGGGGTGTTATCTCTTTTGTCGAAAATCAGCCGTTTTTGCTCGAACATTAAATGCCTCCAAATGGTATTTATTTAACTTCCCGAGCCCCTGGAAGCATGAAAATCACTTTAAACATGCTAATTTTAGCTCTAACACTGATGATCCACCTACAAATGTGAACTGACGTTCAAAAATAAAACATTTGAAAACGGACCATTTTCCACATTTCTGAAGCATGACGTAATGGGGGGGTGTTATCTCTTTTGTCGAAAATCAGCCGTTTTTGCTCGAACCTTAAATGCCTCCAAATGGTATTTATTTCACTTCCCGAGCCCCTGGAAGCATGAAAATCACTTTAAACATGCTAATTTTAGCTCTAACACTGATGATCCACCTACAAATGTGAACTGACGTTCAAAAATAAAACATTTGAAAACGGACCATTTTCCACATTTCTGAAGCATGACGTAATGGGGGGGTGTTATCTCTTTTGTCGAAAATCAGCCGTTTTTGCTTGAACATTAAATGCCTCCAAATGGTATTTAATTAACTTCCCGAGCCCCTGGAAGCATGAAAATCACTTTAAACATGCTAATTTTAGCGCTAACACTGATGATCCACCTACAAATGTGAACTGACGTTCAAAAATAAAACATTTGAAAACGGACCATTTTCCACATTTCTGAAGCATGACGTAATGGGGGGGTGTTATCTCTTTTGTCGAAAATCAGCCGTTTTTGCTCGAACATTAAATGCCTCCAAATGGTATTTAATTAACTTCCCGGGGTTAAGAAACCCTTTTTGAGAACTCAGAGTGAGTAAATTGGCCATTTTCATGCACTTTTAACCATTCCATAAATCTTGTGTTTTGGGCCCCTGGAAGCATGAAAATCACTTTAAACATGCTAATTTTAGCTCTAACACTGATGATCCACCTACAAATGTGAACTGACGTTCAAAAATAAAACATTTGAAAACGGACCATTTTCCACATTTCTGAAGCATGACGTAATGGGGGGGTGTTATCTCTTTTGTCGAAAATCAGCCGTTTTTGCTCGAACATTAAATGCCTCCAAATGGTATTTAATTAACTTCCCGAGCCCCTGGAAGCATGAAAATCACTTTAAACATGCTAATTTTAGCTCTAACACTGATGATCCACCTACAAATGTGAACTGACGTTCAAAAATAAAACATTTGAAAACTGACCATTTTCCACATTTCTGAAGCATGACGTAATGGGGGGGTGTTATCTCTTTTGTCGAAAATCAGCCGTTTTTGCTCGAACATTAAATGCCTCCAAATGGTATTTATTTCACTTCCCGGGGTGAAGAAACCCTTTTTGAGAACTCAGAGTGAGTAAATTGGCCATTTTCATGCACTTTTAACCATTCCATTAATCTTGTGTTTTGGGCCCCTGGAAGCATGAAAATCACTTTAAACATGCTAATTTTAGCTCTAACACTGATGATCCACCTACAAATGTGAACTGACGTTCAAAAATAAAACATTTGAAAACGGACCATTTTCCACATTTCTGAAGCATGACGTAATGGGGGGGTGTTATCTCTTTTGTCAAAAATCAGCCGTTTTTGCTCGAACATTAAATGCCTCCAAATGGTATTTAATTAACTTCCCGGGGTGAAGAAACCCTTTTTGAGAACTCAGAGTGAGTAAATTGGCCATTTTCATGCACTTTTAACCATTCCATAAATCTTGTGTTTTGGGCCCCTGGAAGCATGAAAATCACTTTAAACATGCTAATTTTAGCTCTAACACTGATGATCCACCTACAAATGTGAACTGACGTTCAAAAATAAAACATTTGAAAACGGACCATTTTCCACATTTCTGAAGCATGACGTAATGGGGGGGTGTTATCTCTTTTGTCGAAAATCAGCCGTTTTTGCTCGAACATTAAATGCCTCCAAATGGTATTTAATTAACTTCCCGGGGTGAAGAAACCCTTTTTGAGAACTCAGAGTGAGTAAATTGGCCATTTTCATGCACTTTTAACCATTCCATAAATCTTGTGTTTTGGGCCCCTGGAAGCATGAAAATCACTTTAAACATGCTAATTTTAGCTCTAACACTGATGATCCACCTACAAATGTGAACTGACGTTCAAAAATAAAACATTTGAAAACGGACCATTTTCCACATTTCTGAAGCATGACGTAATGGGGGGGTGTTATCTCTTTTGTCGAAAATCAGTTTTTTTTGCTCGAACATTAAATGCCTCCAAATGGTATTTAATTAACTTCCCGAGCCCCTGGAAGCATGAAAATCACTTTAAACATGCTAATTTTAGCTCTAACACTGATGATCCACCTACAAATGTGAACTGACGTTCAAAAATATAACATTTGAAAACGGACCATTTTCCACATTTCTGAAGCATGACGTAACGGGGGGGTGTTATCTCTTTTGTCGAAAATCAGCCGTTTTTGCTCGAACATTAAATGCCTCCAAATGGTATTTAATTAACTTCCCGGGGTGAAGAAACCCTTTTTGAGAACTCAGAGTGAGTAAATTGGCCATTTTCATGCACTTTTAACCATTCCATAAATCTTGTGTTTTGGGCCCCTGGAAGCATGAAAATCACTTTAAACATGCTAATTTTAGCTCTAACACTGATGATCCACCTACAAATGTGAACTGACGTTCAAAAATAAAACATTTGAAAACGGACCATTTTCCACATTTCTGAAGCATGACGTAATGGGGGGGTGTTATCTCTTTTGTCGAAAATCAGCCGTTTTTGCTCGAACATTAAATGCCTCCAAATGGTATTTAATTAACTTCCCGAGCCCCTGGAAGCATGAAAATCACTTTAAACATGCTAATTTTAGCTCTAACACTGATGATCCACCTACAAATGTGAACTGACGTTCAAAAATAAAACATTTGAAAACGGACCATTTTCCACATTTCTGAAGCATGACGTAATGGGGGGGTGTTATCTCTTTTGTCGAAAATCAGCCGTTTTTGCTCGAACATTAAATGCCTCCAAATGGTATTTAATTAACTTCCCGGGGTGAAGAAACCCTTTTTGAGAACTCAGAGTGAGTAAATTGGCCATTTTCATGCACTTTTAACCATTCCATAAATCTTGTGTTTTGGGCCCCTGGAAGCATGAAAATCACTTTAAACATGCTAATTTTAGCTCTAACACTGATGATCCACCTACAAATGTGAACTGACGTTCAAAAATAAAACATTTGAAAACGGACCATTTTCCACATTTCTGAAGCATCACGTAATGGGGGGGTGTTATCTCTTTTGTCGAAAATCAGCCGTTTTTGCTCGAACATTAAATGCCTCCAAATGGTATTTATTTCACTTCCCGAACCCCTGGAAGCATGAAAATCACTTTAAACATGCTAATTTTAGCTCTAACACTGATGATCCACCTACAAATGTGAACTGACGTTCAAAAATAAAACATTTGAAAACGGACCATTTTCCACATTTCTGAAGCATGACGTAATGGGGGGGTGTTATCTCTTTTGTCGAAAATCAGCCGTTTTTGCTCAAACATTAAATGCCTCCAAATGGTATTTATTTCACTTCCCGAGCCCCTGGAAGCATGAAAATCACTTTAAACATGCTAATTTTAGCTCTAACACTGATGATCCACCTACAAATGTGAACTGACGTTCAAAAATAAAACATTTGCAAACGGACCATTTTCCACATTTCTGAAGCATGACGTAATGGGGGGGTGTTATCTCTTTTGTCGAAAATCAGCCGTTTTTGCTCGAACCTTAAATGCCTCCAAATGGTATTTATTTCACTTCCCGAGCCCCTGGAAGCATGAAAATCACTTTAAACATGCTAATTTTAGCTCTAACACTGATGATCCACCTACAAATGTGAACTGACGTTCAAAAATAAAACATTTGAAAACGGACCATTTTCCACATTTCTGAAGCATGACGTAATGGGGGGGTGTTATCTCTTTTGTCGAAAATCAGCCGTTTTTGCTTGAACATTAAATGCCTCCAAATGGTATTTAATTAACTTCCCGAGCCCCTGGAAGCATGAAAATCACTTTAAACATGCTAATTTTAGCTCTAACACTGATGATCCACCTACAAATGTGAACTGACGTTCAAAAATAAAACATTTGAAAACGGACCATTTTCCACATTTCTGAAGCATGACGTAATGGGGGGGTGTTATCTCTTTTGTCGAAAATCAGCCGTTTTTGCTCGAACATTAAATGCCTCCAAATGGTATTTAATTAACTTCCCGGGGTTAAGAAACCCTTTTTGAGAACTCAGAGTGAGTAAATTGGCCATTTTCATGCACTTTTAACCATTCCATAAATCTTGTGTTTTGGGCCCCTGGAAGCATGAAAATCACTTTAAACATGCTAATTTTAGCTCTAACACTGATGATCCACCTACAAATGTGAACTGACGTTCAAAAATAAAACATTTGAAAACGGACCATTTTCCACATTTCTGAAGCATGACGTAATGGGGGGGTGTTATCTCTTTTGTCGAAAATCAGCCGTTTTTGCTCGAACATTAAATGCCTCCAAATGGTATTTAATTAACTTCCCGAGCCCCTGGAAGCATGAAAATCACTTTAAACATGCTAATTTTAGCTCTAACACTGATGATCCACCTACAAATGTGAACTGACGTTCAAAAATAAAACATTTGAAAACGGACCATTTTCCACATTTCTGAAGCATGACGTAATGGGGGGGTGTTATCTCTTTTGTCGAAAATCAGCCGTTTTTGCTCGAACATTAAATGCCTCCAAATGGTATTTATTTCACTTCCCGGGGTGAAGAAACCCTTTTTGAGAACTCAGAGTGAGTAAATTGGCCATTTTCATGCACTTTTAACCATTCCATTAATCTTGTGTTTTGGGCCCCTGGAAGCATGAAAATCACTTTAAACATGCTAATTTTAGCTCTAACACTGATGATCCACCTACAAATGTGAACTGACGTTCAAAAATAAAACATTTGAAAACGGACCATTTTCCACATTTCTGAAGCATGACGTAATGGGGGGGTGTTATCTCTTTTGTCGAAAATCAGCCGTTTTTGCTCGAACATTAAATGCCTCCAAATGGTATTTAATTAACTTCCCGGGGTGAAGAAACCCTTTTTGAGAACTCAGAGTGAGTAAATTGGCCATTTTCATGCACTTTTAACCATTCCATAAATCTTGTGTTTTGGGCCCCTGGAAGCATGAAAATCACTTTAAACATGCTAATTTTAGCTCTAACACTGATGATCCACCTACAAATGTGAACTGACGTTCAAAAATAAAACATTTGAAAACGGACCATTTTCCACATTTCTGAAGCATGACGTAATGGGGGGGTGTTATCTCTTTTGTCGAAAATCAGCCGTTTTTGCTCGAACATTAAATGCCTCCAAATGGTATTTAATTAACTTCCCGGGGTGAAGAAACCCTTTTTGAGAACTCAGAATGAGTAAATTGGCCATTTTCATGCACTTTTAACCATTCCATAAATCTTGTGTTTTGGGCCCCTGGAAGCATGAAAATCACTTTAAACATGCTAATTTTAGCTCTAACACTGATGATCCACCTACAAATGTGAACTGACGTTCAAAAATAAAACATTTGAAAACGGACCATTTTCCACATTTCTGAAGCATGACGTAATGGGGGGGTGTTATCTCTTTTGTCGAAAATCAGTTTTTTTTGCTCGAACATTAAATGCCTCCAAATGGTATTTAATTAACTTCCCGAGCCCCTGGAAGCATGAAAATCACTTTAAACATGCTAATTTTAGCTCTAACACTGATGATCCACCTACAAATGTGAACTGACGTTCAAAAATAAAACATTTGAAAACGGACCATTTTCCACATTTCTGAAGCATGACGTAATGGGGGGGTGTTATCTCTTTTGTCGAAAATCAGCCGTTTTTGCTCGAACATTAAATGCCTCCAAATGGTATTTAATTAACTTCCCGAGCCCCTGGAAGCATGAAAATCACTTTAAACATGCTAATTTTAGCTCTAACACTGATGATCCACCTACAAATGTGAACTGACGTTCAAAAATAAAACATTTGAAAACGGACCATTTTCCACATTTCTGAAGCATGACGTAATGGGGGGGTGTTATCTCTTTTGTCGAAAATCAGCCGTTTTTGCTCGAACATTAAATGCCTCCAAATGGTATTTATTTCACTTCCCGAGCCCCTGGAAGCATGAAAATCACTTTAAACATGCTAATTTTAGCTCTAACACTGATGATCCACCTACAAATGTGAACTGACGTTCAAAAATAAAACATTTGAAAACGGACCATTTTCCACATTTCTGAAGCATGACGTAATGGGGGGGTGTTATCTCTTTTGTCGAAAATCAGCCGTTTTTGCTCGAACATTAAATGCCTCCAAATGGTATTTAATTAACTTCCCGGGGTGAAGAAACCCTTTTTGAGAACTCAGAGTGAGTAAATTGGCCATTTTCATGCACTTTTAACCATTCCATAAATCTTGTGTTTTGGGCCCCTGGAAGCATGAAAATCACTTTAAACATGCTAATTTTAGCTCTAACACTGATGATCCACCTACAAATGTGAACTGACGTTCAAAAATAAAACATTTGAAAACGGACCATTTTCCACATTTCTGAAGCATGACGTAATGGGGGGGTGTTATCTCTTTTGTCGAAAATCAGCCGTTTTTGCTCGAACATTAAATGCCTCCAAATGGTATTTAATTAACTTCCCGGGGTGAAGAAACCCTTTTTGAGAACTCAGAGTGAGTAAATTGGCCATTTTCATGCACTTTTAACCATTCCATAAATCTTGTGTTTTGGGCCCCTGGAAGCATGAAAATCACTTTAAACATGCTAATTTTAGCTCTAACACTGATGATCCACCTACAAATGTGAACTGACGTTCAAAAATAAAACATTTGAAAACGGACCATTTTCCACATTTCTGAAGCATGACGTAATGGGGGGGTGTTATCTCTTTTGTCGAAAATCAGCCGTTTTTGCTCGAACATTAAATGCCTCCAAATGGTATTTATTTCACTTCCCGAACCCCTGGAAGCATGAAAATCACTTTAAACATGCTAATTTTAGCTCTAACACTGATGATCCACCTACAAATGTGAACTGACGTTCAAAAATAAAACATTTGAAAACGGACCATTTTCCACATTTCTGAAGCATGACGTAATGGGGGGGTGTTATCTCTTTTGTCGAAAATCAGCCGTTTTTGCTCAAACATTAAATGCCTCCAAATGGTATTTATTTCACTTCCCGAGCCCCTGGAAGCATGAAAATCACTTTAAACATGCTAATTTTAGCTCTAACACTGATGATCCACCTACAAATGTGAACTGACGTTCAAAAATAAAACATTTGAAAACGGACCATTTTCCACATTTCTGAAGCATGACGTAATGGGGGGGTGTTATCTCTTTTGTCGAAAATCAGCCGTTTTTGCTCGAACATTAAATGCCTCCAAATGGTATTTAATTAACTTCCCGAGCCCCTGGAAGCATGAAAATCACTTTAAACATGCTAATTTTAGCTCTAACACTGATGATCCACCTACAAATGTGAACTGACGTTCAAAAATAAAACATTTGAAAACGGACCATTTTCCACATTTCTGAAGCATGACGTAATGGGGGGGTGTTATCTCTTTTGTCGAAAATCAGCCGTTTTTGCTCAAACATTAAATGCCTCCAAATGGTATTTAATTAACTTCCCGAGCCCCTGGAAGCATGAAAATCACTTTAAACATGCTAATTTTAGCTCTAACACTGATGATCCACCTACAAATGTGAACTGACGTTCAAAAATAAAACATTTGAAAACGGACCATTTTCCACATTTCTGAAGCATGACGTAATGGGGGGGTGTTATCTCTTTTGTCGAAAATCAGCCGTTTTTGCTCGAACATTAAATGCCTCCAAATGGTATTTAATTAACTTCCCGGGGTAAAGAAACCCTTTTTGAGAACTCAGAGTGAGTAAATTGGCCATTTTCATGCACTTTTAACCATTCCATAAATCTTGTGTTTTGGGCCCCTGGAAGCATGAAAATCACTTTAAACATGCTAATTTTAGCTCTAACACTGATGATCCACCTACAAATGTGAACTGACGTTCAAAAATAAAACATTTGAAAACGGACCATTTTCCACATTTCTGAAGCATGACGTAATGGGGGGGTGTTATCTCTTTTGTCGAAAATCAGCCGTTTTTGCTCGAACATTAAATGCCTCCAAATGGTATTTAATTAACTTCCCGAGCCCCTGGAAGCATGAAAATCACTTTAAACATGCTAATTTTAGCTCTAACACTGATGATCCACCTACAAATGTGAACTGACGTTCAAAAATAAAACATTTGAAAACGGACCATTTTCCACATTTCTGAAGCATGACGTAATGGGGGGGTGTTATCTCTTTTGTCGAAAATCAGCCGTTTTTGCTCGAACATTAAATGCTTCCAAATGGTATTTAATTAACTTCCCGGGGTGAAGAAACCCTTTTTGAGAACTCAGAGTGAGTAAATTGGCCATTTTCATGCACTTTTAACCATTCCATAAATCTTGTGTTTTGGGCCCCTGGAAGCATGAAAATCACTTTAAACATGCTAATTTTAGCTCTAACACTGATGATCCACCTACAAATGTGAACTGACGTTCAAAAATAAAACATTTGAAAACGGACCATTTTCCACATTTCTGAAGCATGACGTAATGGGGGGGTGTTATCTCTTTTGTCGAAAATCAGTCGTTTTTGCTCGAACATTAAATGCCTCCAAATGGTATTTAATTAACTTCCCGAGCCCCTGGAAGCATGAAAATCACTTTAAACATGCTAATTTTAGCTCTAACACTGATGATCCACCTACAAATGTGAACTGACGTTCAAAAATAAAACATTTGAAAACGGACCATTTTCCACATTTCTGAAGCATGACGTAATGGGGGGGTGTTATCTCTTTTGTCGAAAATCAGCCGTTTTTGCTCGAACATTAAATGCCTCCAAATGGTATTTAATTAACTTCCCGGGGTGAAGAAACCCTTTTTGAGAACTCAGAGTGAGTAAATTGGCCATTTTCATGCACTTTTAACCATTCCATAAATCTTGTGTTTTGGGCCCCTGGAAGCATGAAAATCACTTTAAACATGCTAATTTTAGCTCTAACACTGATGATCCACCTACAAATGTGAACTGACGTTCAAAAATAAAACATTTGAAAACGGACCATTTTCCACATTTCTGAATCATGACGTAATGGGGGGGTGTTATCTCTTTTGTCGAAAATCAGCCGTTTTTGCTTGAACATTAAATGCCTCCAAATGGTATTTAATTAACTTCCCGAGCCCCTGGAAGCATGAAAATCACTTTAAACATGCTAATTTTAGCTCTAACACTGATGATCCACCTACAAATGTGAACTGACGTTCAAAAATAAAACATTTGAAAACGGACCATTTTCCACATTTCTGAAGCATGACGTAATGGGGGGGTGTTATCTCTTTTGTCGAAAATCAGCCGTTTTTGCTCGAACATTAAATGCCTCCAAATGGTATTTAATTAACTTCCCAGGGTGAAGAAACCCTTTTTGAGAACTCAGAGTGAGTAAATTGGCCATTTTCATGCACTTTTAACCATTCCATAAATCTTGTGTTTTGGGCCCCTGGAAGCATGAAAATCACTTTAAACATGCTAATTTTAGCTCTAACACTGATGATCCACCTACAAATGTGAACTGACGTTCAAAAATAAAACATTTGAAAACGGACCATTTTCCACATTTCTGAAGCATGACGTAATGGGGGGGTGTTATCTCTTTTGTCGAAAATCAGCCGTTTTTGCTCGAACATTAAATGCCTCCAAATGGTATTTAATTAACTTCCCGAGCCCCTGGAAGCATGAAAATCACTTTAAACATGCTAATTTTAGCTCTAACACTGATGATCCACCTACAAATGTGAACTGACGTTCAAAAATAAAACATTTGAAAACGGACCATTTTCCACATTTCTGAAGCATGACGTAATGGGGGGGTGTTATCTCTTTTGTCGAAAATCAGCCGTTTTTGCTCGAACATTAAATGCCTCCAAATGGTATTTAATTAACTTCCCGGGGTGAAGAAACCCTTTTTGAGAACTCAGAGTGAGTAAATTGGCCATTTTCATGCACTTTTAACCATTCCATAAATCTTGTGTTTTGGGCCCCTGGAAGCATGAAAATCACTTTAAACATGCTAATTTTAGCTCTAACACTGATGATCCACCTACAAATGTGAACTGACGTTCAAAAATAAAACATTTGAAAACGGACCATTTTCCACATTTCTGAAGCATGACGTAATGGGGGGGTGTTATCTCTTTTGTCGAAAATCAGCCGTTTTTGCTCGAACATTAAATGCCTCCAAATGGTATTTAATTAACTTCCCGAGCCCCTGGAAGCATGAAAATCACTTTAAACATGCTAATTTTAGCTATAACACTGATGATCCACCTACAAATGTGAACTGACGTTCAAAAATAAAACATTTGAAAACGGACCATTTTCCACATTTCTGAAGCATGACGTAATGGGGGGGTGTTATCTCTTTTGTCGAAAATCAGCCGTTTTTGCTCGAACATTAAATGCCTCCAAATGGTATTTAATTAACTTCCCGAGCCCCTGGAAGCATGAAAATCACTTTAAACATGCTAATTTTAGCTCTAACACTGATGATCCACCTACAAATGTGAACTGACGTTCAAAAATAAAACATTTGAAAACGGACCATTTTCCACATTTCTGAAGCATGACGTAATGGGGGGGTGTTATCTCTTTTGTCGAAAATCAGCCGATTTTGCTCAAACATTAAATGCCTCCAAATGGTATTTATTTCACTTCCCGGGGTGAAGAAACCCTTTTTGAGAACTCAGAGTGAGTAAATTGGCCATTTTCATGCACTTTTAACCATTCCATAAATCTTGTGTTTTGGGCCCCTGGAAGCATGAAAATCACTTTAAACATGCTAATTTTAGCTCTAACACTGATGATCCACCTACAAATGTGAACTGACGTTCAAAAATAAAACATTTGAAAACGGACCATTTTCCACATTTCTGAAGCATGACGTAATGGGGGGGTGTTATCTCTTTTGTCGAAAATCAGCCGTTTTTGCTCGAACATTAAATGCCTCCAAATGGTATTTAATTAACTTCCCGGGGTGAAGAAACCCTTTTTGAGAACTCAGAGTGAGTAAATTGGCCATTTTCATGCACTTTTAACCATTCCATAAATCTTGTGTTTTGGGCCCCTGGAAGCATGAAAATCACTTTAAACATGCTAATTTTAGCTCTAACACTGATGATCCACCTACAAATGTGAACTGACGTTCAAAAATAAAACATTTGAAAACGGACCATTTTCCACATTTCTGAAGCATGACGTAATGGGGGGGTGTTATCTCTTTTGTCGAAAATCAGCCGTTTTTGCTCGAACATTAAATGCCTCCAAATGGTATTTAATTAACTTCCCGGGGTGAAGAAACCCTTTTTGAGAACTCAGAGTGAGTAAATTGGCCATTTTCATGCACTTTTAACCATTCCATAAATCTTGTGTTTTGGGCCCCTGGAAGCATGAAAATCACTTTAAACATGCTAATTTTAGCTCTAACACTGATGATCCACCTACAAATGTGAACTGACGTTCAAAAATAAAACATTTGAAAACGGACCATTTTCCACATTTCTGAAGCATGACGTAATGGGGGGGTGTTATCTCTTTTGTCGAAAATCAGCCGTTTTTGCTCGAACATTAAATGCCTCCAAATGGTATTTAATTAACTTCCCGGGGTGAAGAAACCCTTTTTGAGAACTCAGAGTGAGTAAATTGGCCATTTTCATGCACTTTTAACCATTCCATAAATCTTGTGTTTTGGGCCCCTGGAAGCATGAAAATCACTTTAAACATGCTAATTTTAGCTCTAACACTGATGATCCACCTACAAATGTGAACTGACGTTCAAAAATAAAACATTTGAAAACGGACCATTTTCCACATTTCTGAAGCATGACGTAATGGGGGGGTGTTATCTCTTTTGTCGAAAATCAGCCGTTTTTGCTTGAACATTAAATGCCTCCAAATGGTATTTAATTAACTTCCCGAGCCCCTGGAAGCATGAAAATCACTTTAAACATGCTAATTTTAGCTCTAACACTGATGATCCACCTACAAATGTGAACTGACGTTCAAAAATAAAACATTTGAAAACGGACCATTTTCCACATTTCTGAAGCATGACGTAATGGGGGGGTGTTATCTCTTTTGTCGAAAATCAGCCGTTTTTGCTCGAACATTAAATGCCTCCAAATGGTATTTAATTAACTTCCCGGGGTGAAGAAACCCTTTTTGAGAACTCAGAGTGAGTAAATTGGCCATTTTCATGCACTTTTAACCATTCCATAAATCTTGTGTTTTGGGCCCCTGGAAGCATGAAAATCACTTTAAACATGCTAATTTTAGCTCTAACACTGATGATCCACCTACAAATGTGAACTGACGTTCAAAAATAAAACATTTGAAAACGGACCATTTTCCACATTTCTGAAGCATGACGTAATGGGGGGGTGTTATCTCTTTTGTCGAAAATCAGCCGTTTTTGCTCGAACATTAAATGCCTCCAAATGGTATTTAATTAACTTCCCGAGCCCCTGGAAGCATGAAAATCACTTTAAACATGCTAATTTTAGCTCTAACACTGATGATCCACCTACAAATGTGAACTGACGTTCAAAAATAAAACATTTGAAAACGGACCATTTTCCACATTTCTGAAGCATGACGTAATGGGGGGGTGTTATCTCTTTTGTCGAAAATCAGCCGTTTTTGCTCGAACATTAAATGCCTCCAAATGGTATTTAATTAACTTCCCAGGGTGAAGAAACCCTTTTTGAGAACTCAGAGTGAGTAAATTGGCCATTTTCATGCACTTTTAACCATTCCATAAATCTTGTGTTTTGGGCCCCTGGAAGCATGAAAATCACTTTAAACATGCTAATTTTAGCTCTAACACTGATGATCCACCTACAAATGTGAACTGACGTTCAAAAATAAAACATTTGAAAAGGGACCATTTTCCACATTTCTGAAGCATGACGTAATGGGGGGGTGTTATCTCTTTTGTCGAAAATCAGCCGTTTTTGCTCGAACATTAAATGCCTCCAAATGGTATTTAATTAACTTCCCGAGCCCCTGGAAGCATGAAAATCACTTTAAACATGCTAATTTTAGCTCTAACACTGATGATCCACCTACAAATGTGAACTGACGTTCAAAAATAAAACATTTGAAAACGGACCATTTTCCACATTTCTGAAGCATGACGTAATGGGGGGGTGTTATCTCTTTTGTCGAAAATCAGCCGTTTTTGCTCGAACATTAAATGCCTCCAAATGGTATTTAATTAACTTCCCGGGGTGAAGAAACCCTTTTTGAGAACTCAGAGTGAGTAAATTGGCCATTTTCATGCACTTTTAACCATTCCATAAATCTTGTGTTTTGGGCCCCTGGAAGCATGAAAATCTCTTTAAACATGCTAATTTTAGCTCTAACACTGATGATCCACCTACAAATGTGAACTGACGTTCAAAAATAAAACATTTGAAAACGGACCATTTTCCACATTTCTGAAGCATGACGTAATGGGGGGGTGTTATCTCTTTTGTCGAAAATCAGCCGTTTTTGCTCGAACATTAAATGCCTCCAAATGGTATTTAATTAACTTCCCGAGCCCCTGGAAGCATGAAAATCACTTTAAACATGCTAATTTTAGCTATAACACTGATGATCCACCTACAAATGTGAACTGACGTTCAAAAATAAAACATTTGAAAACGGACCATTTTCCACATTTCTGAAGCATGACGTAATGGGGGGGTGTTATCTCTTTTGTCGAAAATCAGCCGTTTTTGCTCGAACATTAAATGCCTCCAAATGGTATTTAATTAACTTCCCGAGCCCCTGGAAGCATGAAAATCACTTTAAACATGCTAATTTTAGCTCTAACACTGATGATCCACCTACAAATGTGAACTGACGTTCAAAAATAAAACATTTGAAAACGGACCATTTTCCACATTTCTGAAGCATGACGTAATGGGGGGGTGTTATCTCTTTTGTCGAAAATCAGCCGTTTTTGCTCGAACATTAAATGCCTCCAAATGGTATTTATTTCACTTCCCGGGGTGAAGAAACCCTTTTTGAGAACTCAGAGTGAGTAAATTGGCCATTTTCATGCACTTTTAACCATTCCATAAATCTTGTGTTTTGGGCCCCTGGAAGCATGAAAATCACTTTAAACATGCTAATTTTAGCTCTAACACTGATGATCCACCTACAAATGTGAACTGACGTTCAAAAATAAAACATTTGAAAACGGACCATTTTCCACATTTCTGAAGCATGACGTAATGGGGGGGTGTTATCTCTTTTGTCGAAAATCAGCCGTTTTTGCTCGAACATTAAATGCCTCCAAATGGTATTTAATTAACTTCCCGGGGTGAAGAAACCCTTTTTGAGAACTCAGAGTGAGTAAATTGGCCATTTTCATGCACTTTTAACCATTCCATAAATCTTGTGTTTTGGGCCCCTGGAAGCATGAAAATCACTTTAAACATGCTAATTTTAGCTCTAACACTGATGATCCACCTACAAATGTGAACTGACGTTCAAAAATAAAACATTTGAAAACGGACCATTTTCCACATTTCTGAAGCATGACGTAATGGGGGGGTGTTATCTCTTTTGTCGAAAATCAGTTTTTTTTGCTCGAACATTAAATGCCTCCAAATGGTATTTAATTAACTTCCCGAGCCCCTGGAAGCATGAAAATCACTTTAAACATGCTAATTTTAGCTCTAACACTGATGATCCACCTACAAATGTGAACTGACGTTCAAAAATAAAACATTTGAAAACGGACCATTTTCCACATTTCTGAAGCATGACGTAATGGGGGGGTGTTATCTCTTTTGTCGAAAATCAGCCGTTTTTGCTCGAACATTAAATGCCTCCAAATGGTATTTAATTAACTTCCCGAGCCCCTGGAAGCATGAAAATCACTTTAAACATGCTAATTTTAGCTCTAACACTGATGATCCACCTACAAATGTGAACTGATGTTCAAAAATAAAACATTTGAAAACGGACCATTTTCCACATTTCTGAAGCATGACGTAATGGGGGGGTGTTATCTCTTTTGTCGAAAATCAGCCGTTTTTGCTCGAACATTAAATGCCTCCAAATGGTATTTAATTAACTTCCCGGGGTGAAGAAACCCTTTTTGAGAACTCAGAGTGAGTAAATTGGCCATTTTCATGCACTTTTAACCATTCCATAAATCTTGTGTTTTGGGCCCCTGGAAGCATGAAAATCACTTTAAACATGCTAATTTTAGCTCTAACACTGATGATCCACCTACAAATGTGAACTGACGTTCAAAAATAAAACATTTGAAAACGGACCATTTTCCACATTTCTGAAGCATGACGTAATGGGGGGGTGTTATCTCTTTTGTCGAAAATCAGTCGTTTTTGCTCGAACATTAAATGCCTCCAAATGGTATTTAATTAACTTCCCGAGCCCCTGGAAGCATGAAAATCACTTTAAACATGCTAATTTTAGCTCTAACACTGATGATCCACCTACAAATGTGAACTGACGTTCAAAAATAAAACATTTGAAAACGGACCATTTTCCACATTTCTGAAGCATGACGTAATGGGGGGGTGTTATCTCTTTTGTCGAAAATCAGCCGTTTTTGCTCGAACATTAAATGCCTCCAAATGGTATTTAATTAACTTCCCGGGGTGAAGAAACCCTTTTTGAGAACTCAGAGTGAGTAAATTGGCCATTTTCATGCACTTTTAACCATTCCATAAATCTTGTGTTTTGGGCCCCTGGAAGCATGAAAATCACTTTAAACATGCTAATTTTAGCTCTAACACTGATGATCCACCTACAAATGTGAACTGACGTTCAAAAATAAAACATTTGAAAACGGACCATTTTCCACATTTCTGAAGCATGACGTAATGGGGGGGTGTTATCTCTTTTGTCGAAAATCAGCCGTTTTTGCGTGAACATTAAATGCCTCCAAATGGTATTTAATTAACTTCCCGAGCCCCTGGAAGCATGAAAATCACTTTAAACATGCTAATTTTAGCTCTAACACTGATGATCCACCTACAAATGTGAACTGACGTTCAAAAATAAAACATTTGAAAACGGACCATTTTCCACATTTCTGAAGCATGACGTAATGGGGGGGTGTTATCTCTTTTGTCGAAAATCAGCCGTTTTTGCTCGAACATTAAATGCCTCCAAATGGTATTTAATTAACTTCCCGGGGTGAAGAAACCCTTTTTGAGAACTCAGAGTGAGTAAATTGGCCATTTTCATGCACTTTTAACCATTCCATAAATCTTGTGTTTTGGGCCCCTGGAAGCATGAAAATCACTTTAAACATGCTAATTTTAGCTCTAACACTGATGATCCACCTACAAATGTGAACTGACGTTCAAAAATAAAACATTTGAAAACGGACCATTTTCCACATTTCTGAAGCATGACGTAATGGGGGGGTGTTATCTCTTTTGTCGAAAATCAGCCGTTTTTGCTCGAACATTAAATGCCTCCAAATGGTATTTAATTAACTTCCCGAGCCCCTGGAAGCATGAAAATCACTTTAAACATGCTAATTTTAGCTCTAACACTGATGATCCACCTACAAATGTGAACTGACGTTCAAAAATAAAACATTTGAAAACGGACCATTTTCCACATTTCTGAAGCATGACGTAATGGGGGGGTGTTATCTCTTTTGTCGAAAATCAGCCGTTTTTGCTCGAACATTAAATGCCTCCAAATGGTATTTAATTAACTTCCCAGGGTGGAGAAACCCTTTTTGAGAACTCAGAGTGAGTAAATTGGCCATTTTCATGCACTTTTAACCATTCCATAAATCTTGTGTTTTGGGCCCCTGGAAGCATGAAAATCACTTTAAACATGCTAATTTTAGCTCTAACACTGATGATCCACCTACAAATGTGAACTGACGTTCAAAAATAAAACATTTGAAAACGGACCATTTTCCACATTTCTGAAGCATGACGTAATGGGGGGGTGTTATCTCTTTTGTCGAAAATCAGCCGTTTTTGCTCGAACATTAAATGCCTCCAAATGGTATTTAATTAACTTCCCGAGCCCCTGGAAGCATGAAAATCACTTTAAACATGCTAATTTTAGCTCTAACACTGATGATCCACCTACAAATGTGAACTGACGTTCAAAAATAAAACATTTGAAAACGGACCATTTTCCACATTTCTGAAGCATGACGTAATGGGGGGGTGTTATCTCTTTTGTCGAAAATCAGCCGTTTTTGCTCGAACATTAAATGCCTCCAAATGGTATTTAATTAACTTCCCGGGGTGAAGAAACCCTTTTTGAGAACTCAGAGTGAGTAAATTGGCCATTTTCATGCACTTTTAACCATTCCATAAATCTTGTGTTTTGGGCCCCTGGAAGCATGAAAATCACTTTAAACATGCTAATTTTAGCTCTAACACTGATGATCCACCTACAAATGTGAACTGACGTTCAAAAATAAAACATTTGAAAACGGACCATTTTCCACATTTCTGAAGCATGACGTAATGGGGGGGTGTTATCTCTTTTGTCGAAAATCAGCCGTTTTTGCTCGAACATTAAATGCCTCCAAATGGTATTTAATTAACTTCCCGAGCCCCTGGAAGCATGAAAATCACTTTAAACATGCTAATTTTAGCTATAACACTGATGATCCACCTACAAATGTGAACTGACGTTCAAAAATAAAACATTTGAAAACGGACCATTTTCCACATTTCTGAAGCATGACGTAATGGGGGGGTGTTATCTCTTTTGTCGAAAATCAGCCGTTTTTGCTCGAACATTAAATGCCTCCAAATGGTATTTAATTAACTTCCCGAGCCCCTGGAAGCATGAAAATCACTTTAAACATGCTAATTTTAGCTCTAACACTGATGATCCACCTACAAATGTGAACTGACGTTCAAAAATAAAACATTTGAAAACGGACCATTTTCCACATTTCTGAAGCATGACGTAATGGGGGGGTGTTATCTCTTTTGTCGAAAATCAGCCGTTTTTGCTCGAACATTAAATGCCTCCAAATGGTATTTATTTCACTTCCCGGGGTGAAGAAACCCTTTTTGAGAACTCAGAGTGAGTAAATTGGCCATTTTCATGCACTTTTAACCATTCCATAAATCTTGTGTTTTGGGCCCCTGGAAGCATGAAAATCACTTTACACATGCTAATTTTAGCTCTAACACTGATGATCCACCTACAAATGTGAACTGACGTTCAAAAATAAAACATTTGAAAACGGACCATTTTCCACATTTCTGAAGCATGACGTAATGGGGGGGTGTTATCTCTTTTGTCGAAAATCAGCCGTTTTTGCTCGAACATTAAATGCCTCCAAATCGTATTTAATTAACTTCCCGGGGCGAAGAAACCCTTTTTGAGAACTCAGAGTGAGTAAATTGGCCATTTTCATGCACTTTTAACCATTCCATAAATCTTGTGTTTTGGGCCCCTGGAAGCATGAAAATCACTTTAAACATGCTAATTTTAGCTCTAACACTGATGATCCACCTACAAATGTGAACTGACGTTCAAAAATAAAACATTTGAAAACGGACCATTTTCCACATTTCTGAAGCATGACGTAATGGGGGGGTGTTATCTCTTTTGTCGAAAATCAGTTTTTTTTGCTCGAACATTAAATGCCTCCAAATGGTATTTAATTAACTTCCCGAGCCCCTGGAAGCATGAAAATCACTTTAAACATGCTAATTTTAGCTCTAACACTGATGATCCACCTACAAATGTGAACTGACGTTCAAAAATAAAACATTTGAAAACGGACCATTTTCCACATTTCTGAAGCATGACGTAATGGGGGGGTGTTATCTCTTTTGTCGAAAATCAGCCATTTTTGCTCGAACATTAAATGCCTCCAAATGGTATTTAATTAACTTCCCGAGCCCCTGGAAGCATGAAAATCACTTTAAACATGCTAATTTTAGCTCTAACACTGATGATCCACCTACAAATGTGAACTGACGTTCAAAAATAAAACATTTGAAAACGGACCATTTTCCACATTTCTGAAGCATGACGTAATGGGGGGGTGTTATCTCTTTTGTCGAAAATCAGCCGTTTTTGCTCGAACATTAAATGCCTCCAAATGGTATTTATTTCACTTCCCGAGCCCCTGGAAGCATGAAAATCACTTTAAACATGCTAATTTTAGCTCTAACACTGATGATCCACCTACAAATGTGAACTGACGTTCAAAAATAAAACATTTGAAAACGGACCATTTTCCACATTTCTGAAGCATGACGTAATGGGGGGGTGTTATCTCTTTTGTCGAAAATCAGCCGTTTTTGCTCGAACATTAAATGCCTCCAAATGGTATTTAATTAACTTCCCGGGGTGAAGAAACCCTTTTTGAGAACTCAGAGTGAGTAAATTGGCCATTTTCATGCACTTTTAACCATTCCATAAATCTTGTGTTTTGGGCCCCTGGAAGCATGAAAATCACTTTAAACATGCTAATTTTAGCTCTAACACTGATGATCCACCTACAAATGTGAACTGACGTTCAAAAATAAAACATTTGAAAACGGACCATTTTCCACATTTCTGAAGCATGACGTAACGGGGGGGTGTTATCTCTTTTGTCGAAAATCAGCCGTTTTTGCTCGAACATTAAATGCCTCCAAATGGTATTTAATTAACTTCCCGGGGTGAAGAAACCCTTTTTGAGAACTCAGAGTGAGTAAATTGGCCATTTTCATGCACTTTTAACCATTCCATAAATCTTGTGTTTTGGGCCCCTGGAAGCATGAAAATCACTTTAAACATGCTAATTTTAGCTCTAACACTGATGATCCACCTACAAATGTGAACTGACGTTCAAAAATAAAACATTTGAAAACGGACCATTTTCCACATTTCTGAAGCATGACGTAATGGGGGGGTGTTATCTCTTTTGTCGAAAATCAGCCGTTTTTGCTCGAACATTAAATGCCTCCAAATGGTATTTAATTAACTTCCCGAGCCCCTGGAAGCATGAAAATCACTTTAAACATGCTAATTTTAGCTCTAACACTGATGATCCACCTACAAATGTGAACTGACGTTCAAAAATAAAACATTTGAAAACGGACCATTTTCCACATTTCTGAAGCATGACGTAATGGGGGGGTGTTATCTCTTTTGTCGAAAATCAGCCGTTTTTGCTCGAACATTAAATGCCTCCAAATGGTATTTAATTAACTTCCCGGGGTGAAGAAACCCTTTTTGAGAACTCAGAGTGAGTAAATTGGCCATTTTCATGCACTTTTAACCATTCCATAAATCTTGTGTTTTGGGCCCCTGGAAGCATGAAAATCACTTTAAACATGCTAATTTTAGCTCTAACACTGATGATCTACCTACAAATGTGAACTGACGTTCAAAAATAAAACATTTGAAAACGGACCATTTTCCACATTTCTGAAGCATGACGTAATGGGGGGGGTGTTATCTCTTTTGTCGAAAATCAGCCGTTTTTGCTCGAACATTAAATGCCTCCAAATGGTATTTATTTCACTTCCCGAACCCCTGGAAGCATGAAAATCACTTTAAACATGCTAATTTTAGCTCTAACACTGATGATCCACCTACAAATGTGAACTGACGTTCAAAAATAAAACATTTGAAAACGGACCATTTTCCACATTTCTGAAGCATGACGTAATGGGGGGGTGTTATCTCTTTTGTCGAAAATCAGCCGTTTTTGCTCAAACATTAAATGCCTCCAAATGGTATTTATTTCACTTCCCGAGCCCCTGGAAGCATGAAAATCACTTTAAACATGCTAATTTTAGCTCTAACACTGATGATCCACCTACAAATGTGAACTGACGTTCAAAAATAAAACATTTGCAAACGGACCATTTTCCACATTTCTGAAGCATGACGTAATGGGGGGGTGTTATCTCTTTTGTCGAAAATCAGCCGTTTTTGCTCGAACCTTAAATGCCTCCAAATGGTATTTATTTCACTTCCCGAGCCCCTGGAAGCATGAAAATCACTTTAAACATGCTAATTTTAGCTCTAACACTGATGATCCACCTACAAATGTGAACTGACGTTCAAAAATAAAACATTTGAAAACGGACCATTTTCCACATTTCTGAAGCATGACGTAATGGGGGGGTGTTATCTCTTTTGTCGAAAATCAGCCGTTTTTGCTTGAACATTAAATGCCTCCAAATGGTATTTAATTAACTTCCCGAGCCCCTGGAAGCATGAAAATCACTTTAAACATGCTAATTTTAGCTCTAACACTGATGATCCACCTACAAATGTGAACTGACGTTCAAAAATAAAACATTTGAAAACGGACCATTTTCCACATTTCTGAAGCATGACATAATGGGGGGGTGTTATCTCTTTTGTCGAAAATCAGCCGTTTTTGCTCGAACATTAAATGCCTCCAAATGGTATTTAATTAACTTCCCGGGGTGAAGAAACCCTTTTTGAGAACTCAGAGTGAGTAAATTGGCCATTTTCATGCACTTTTAACCATTCCATAAATCTTGTGTTTTGGGCCCCTGGAAGCATGAAAATCACTTTAAACATGCTAATTTTAGCTCTAACACTGATGATCCACCTACAAATGTGAACTGACGTTCAAAAATAAAACATTTGAAAACGGACCATTTTCCACATTTCTGAAGCATGACGTAATGGGGGGGTGTTATCTCTTTTGTCGAAAATCAGCCGTTTTTGCTCGAACATTAAATGCCTCCAAATGGTATTTAATTAACTTCCCGAGCCCCTGGAAGCATGAAAATCACTTTAAACATGCTAATTTTAGCTCTAACACTGATGATCCACCTACAAATGTGAACTGACGTTCAAAAATAAAACATTTGAAAACGGACCATTTTCCACATTTCTGAAGCATGACGTAATGGGGGGGTGTTATCTCTTTTGTCGAAAATCAGCCGTTTTTGCTCGAACATTAAATGCCTCCAAATGGTATTTAATTAACTTCCCGGGCTGAAGAAACCCTTTTTGAGAACTCAGAGTGAGTAAATTGGCCATTTTCATGCACTTTTAACCATTCCATAAATCTTGTGTTTTGGGCCCCTGGAAGCATGAAAATCACTTTAAACATGCTAATTTTAGCTCTAACACTGATGATCCACCTACAAATGTGAACTGACGTTCAAAAATAAAACATTTGAAAACGGACCATTTTCCACATTTCTGAAGCATGACGTAATGGGGGGGTGTTATCTCTTTTGTCGAAAATCAGCCGTTTTTGCTCGAACATTAAATGCCTCCAAATGGTATTTAATTAACTTCCCGAGCCCCTGGAAGCATGAAAATCACTTTAAACATGCTAATTTTAGCTCTAACACTGATGATCCACCTACAAATGTGAACTGACGTTCAAAAATAAAACATTTGAAAACGGACCATTTTCCACATTTCTGAAGCATGACGTAATGGGGGGGTGTTATCTCTTTTGTCGAAAATCAGCCGTTTTTGCTCGAACATTAAATGCCTCCAAATGGTATTTAATTAACTTCCCGGGGTGAAGAAACCCTTTTTGAGAACTCAGAGTGAGTAAATTGGCCATTTTCATGCACTTTTAACCATTCCATAAATCTTGTGTTTTGGGCCCCTGGAAGCATGAAAATCACTTTAAACATGCTAATTTTAGCTCTAACACTGATGATCCACCTACAAATGTGAACTGACGTTCAAAAATAAAACATTTGAAAACGGACCATTTTCCACATTTCTGAAGCATGACGTAATGGGGGGGTGTTATCTCTTTTGTCGAAAATCAGCCGTTTTTGCTCGAACATTAAATGCCTCCAAATGGTATTTAATTAACTTCCCGAGCCCCTGGAAGCATGAAAATCACTTTAAACATGCTAATTTTAGCTCTAACACTGATGATCCACCTACAAATGTGAACTGACGTTCAAAAATAAAACATTTGAAAACGGACCATTTTCCACATTTCTGAAGCATGAGGTAATGGGGGGGTGTTATCTCTTTTGTCGAAAATCAGCCGTTTTTGCTCGAACATTAAATGCCTCCAAATGGTATTTATTTCACTTCCCGGGGTGAAGAAACCCTTTTTGAGAACTCAGAGTGAGTAAATTGGCCATTTTCATGCACTTTTAACCATTCCATTAATCTTGTGTTTTGGGCCCCTGGAAGCATGAAAATCACTTTAAACATGCTAATTTTAGCTCTAACACTGATGATCCACCTACAAATGTGAACTGACGTTCAAAAATAAAACATTTGAAAACGGACCATTTTCCACATTTCTGAAGCATGACGTAATGGGGGGGTGTTATCTCTTTTGTCGAAAATCAGCCGTTTTTGCTCGAACATTAAATGCCTCCAAATGGTATTTAATTAACTTCCCGGGGTGAAGAAACCCTTTTTGAGAACTCAGAGTGAGTAAATTGGCCATTTTCATGCACTTTTAACCATTCCATAAATCTTGTGTTTTGGGCCCCTGGAAGCATGAAAATCACTTTAAACGTGCTAATTTTAGCTCTAACACTGATGATCCACCTACAAATGTGAACTGACGTTCAAAAATAAAACATTTGAAAACGGACCATTTTCCACATTTCTGAAGCATGACGTAATGGGGGGGTGTTATCTCTTTTGTCGAAAATCAGCCGTTTTTGCTCGAACATTAAATGCCTCCAAATGGTATTTAATTAACTTCCCGGGGTGAAGAAACCCTTTTTGAGAACTCAGAGTGAGTAAATTGGCCATTTTCATGCACTTTTAACCATTCCATAAATCTTGTGTTTTGGGCCCCTGGAAGCATGAAAATCACTTTAAACATGCTAATTTTAGCTCTAACACTGATGATCCACCTACAAATGTGAACTGACGTTCAAAAATAAAACATTTGAAAACGGACCATTTTCCACATTTCTGAAGCATGACGTAATGGGGGGGTGTTATCTCTTTTGTCGAAAATCAGTTTTTTTTGCTTGAACATTAAATGCCTCCAAATGGTATTTAATTAACTTCCCGAGCCCCTGGAAGCATGAAAATCACTTTAAACATGCTAATTTTAGCTCTAACACTGATGATCCACCTACAAATGTGAACTGACGTTCAAAAATAAAACATTTGAAAACGGACCATTTTCCACATTTCTGAAGCATGACGTAATGGGGGGGTGTTATCTCTTTTGTCGAAAATCAGCCGTTTTTGCTCGAACATTAAATGCCTCCAAATGGTATTTAATTAACTTCCCGAGCCCCTGGAAGCATGAAAATCACTTTAAACATGCTAATTTTAGCTCTAACACTGATGATCCACCTACAAATGTGAACTGACGTTCAAAAATAAAACATTTGAAAACGGACCATTTTCCACATTTCTGAAGCATGACGTAATGGGGGGGTGTTATCTCTTTTGTCGAAAATCAGCCGTTTTTGCTCGAACATTAAATGCCTCCAAATGGTATTTATTTCACTTCCCGAGCCCCTGGAAGCATGAAAATCACTTTAAACATGCTAATTTTAGCTCTAACACTGATGATCCACCTACAAATGTGAACTGACGTTCAAAAATAAAACATTTGAAAACGGACCATTTTCCACATTTCTGAAGCATGACGTAATGGGGGGGTGTTATCTCTTTTGTCGAAAATCAGCCGTTTTTGCTCGAACATTAAATGCCTCCAAATGGTATTTAATTAACTTCCCGGGGTGAAGAAACCCTTTTTGAGAACTCAGAGTGAGTAAATTGGCCATTTTCATGCACTTTTAACCATTCCATAAATCTTGTGTTTTGGGCCCCTGGAAGCATGAAAATCACTTTAAACATGCTAATTTTAGCTCTAACACTGATGATCCACCTACAAATGTGAACTGACGTTCAAAAATAAAACATTTGAAAACGGACCATTTTCCACATTTCTGAAGCATGACGTAATGGGGGGGTGTTATCTCTTTTGTCGAAAATCAGCCGTTTTTGCTCAAACATTAAATGCCTCCAAATGGTATTTAATTAACTTCCCGAGCCCCTGGAAGCATGAAAATCACTTTAAACATGCTAATTTTAGCTCTAACACTGATGATCCACCTACAAATGTGAACTGACGTTCAAAAATAAAACATTTGAAAACGGACCATTTTCCACATTTCTGAAGCATGACGTAACAGGGGGTGTTATCTCTTTTGTCGAAAATCAGCCGTTTTTGCTCGAACATTAAATGCCTCCAAATGGTATTTAATTAACTTCCCGGGGTGAAGAAACCCTTTTTGAGAACTCAGAGTGAGTAAATTGGCCATTTTCATGCACTTTTAACCATTCCATAAATCTTGTGTTTTGGGCCCCTGGAAGCATGAAAATCACTTTAAACATGCTAATTTTAGCTCTAACACTGATGATCCACCTACAAATGTGAACTGACGTTCAAAAATAAAACATTTGAAAACGGACCATTTTCCACATTTCTGAAGCATGACGTAATGGGGGGGTGTTATCTCTTTTGTCGAAAATCAGCCGTTTTTGCTCGAACATTAAATGCCTCCAAATGGTATTTAATTAACTTCCCGAGCCCCTGGAAGCATGAAAATCACTTTAAACATGCTAATTTTAGCTCTAACACTGATGATCCACCTACAAATGTGAACTGACGTTCAAAAATAAAACATTTGAAAACGGACCATTTTCCACATTTCTGAAGCATGACGTAATGGGGGGGTGTTATCTCTTTTGTCGAAAATCAGCCGTTTTTGCTCGAACATTAAATGCCTCCAAATGGTATTTAATTAACTTCCCGGGGTGAAGAAACCCTTTTTGAGAACTCAGAGTGAGTAAATTGGCCATTTTCATGCACTTTTAACCATTCCATAAATCTTGTGTTTTGGGCCCCTGGAAGCATGAAAATCACTTTAAACATGCTAATTTTAGCTCTAACACTGATGATCCACCTACAAATGTGAACTGACGTTCAAAAATAAAACATTTGAAAACGGACCATTTTCCACATTTCTGAAGCATGACGTAATGGGGGGGTGTTATCTCTTTTGTCGAAAATCAGCCGTTTTTGCTCGAACATTAAATGCCTCCAAATGGTATTTATTTCACTTCCCGAACCCCTGGAAGCATGAAAATCACTTTAAACATGCTAATTTTAGCTCTAACACTGATGATCCACCTACAAATGTGAACTGACGTTCAAAAATAAAACATTTGAAAACGGACCATTTTCCACATTTCTGAAGCATGACGTAATGGGGGGGTGTTATCTCTTTTGTCGAAAATCTGCCGTTTTTGCTCAAACATTAAATGCCTCCAAATGATATTTATTTCACTTCCCGAGCCCCTGGAAGCATGAAAATCACTTTAAACATGCTAATTTTAGCTCTAACACTGATGATCCACCTACAAATGTGAACTGACGTTCAAAAATAAAACATTTGCAAACGGACCATTTTCCACATTTCTGAAGCATGACGTAATGGGGGGGTGTTATCTCTTTTGTCGAAAATCAGCCGTTTTTGCTCGAACCTTAAATGCCTCCAAATGGTATTTATTTCACTTCCCGAGCCCCTGGAAGCATGAAAATCACTTTAAACATGCTAATTTTAGCTCTAACACTGATGATCCACCTACAAATGTGAACTGACGTTCAAAAATAAAACATTTGAAAACGGACCATTTTCCACATTTCTGAAGCATGACGTAATGGGGGGGTGTTATCTCTTTTGTCGAAAATCAGCCGTTTTTGCTTGAACATTAAATGCCTCCAAATGGTATTTAATTAACTTCCCGAGCCCCTGGAAGCATGAAAATCACTTTAAACATGCTAATTTTAGCTCTAACACTGATGATCCACCTACAAATGTGAACTGACGTTCAAAAATAAAACATTTGAAAACGGACCATTTTCCACATTTCTGAAGCATGACGTAATGGGGGGGTGTTATCTCTTTTGTCGAAAATCAGCCGTTTTTGCTCGAACATTAAATGCCTCCAAATGGTATTTAATTAACTTCCCGGGGTGAAGAAACCCTTTTTGAGAACTCAGAGTGAGTAAATTGGCCATTTTCATGCACTTTTAACCATTCCATAAATCTTGTGTTTTGGGCCCCTGGAAGCATGAAAATCACTTTAAACATGCTAATTTTAGCTCTAACACTGATGATCCACCTACAAATGTGAACTGACGTTCAAAAATAAAACATTTGAAAACGGACCATTTTCCACATTTCTGAAGCATGACGTAATGGGGGGGTGTTATCTCTTTTGTCGAAAATCAGCCGTTTTTGCTCGAACATTAAATGCCTCCAAATGGTATTTAATTAACTTCCCGAGCCCCTGGAAGCATGAAAATCACTTTAAACATGCTAATTTTAGCTCTAACACTGATGATCCACCTACAAATTTGAACTGACGTTCAAAAATAAAACATTTGAAAACGGACCATTTTCCACATTTCTGAAGCATGACGTAATGGGGGGGTGTTATCTCTTTTGTCGAAAATCAGCCGTTTTTGCTCGAACATTAAATGCCTCCAAATGGTATTTAATTAACTTCCCGGGGTGAAGAAACCCTTTTTGAGAACTCAGAGTGAGTAAATTGGCCATTTTCATGCACTTTTAACCATTCCATAAATCTTGTGTTTTGGGCCCCTGGAAGCATGAAAATCACTTTAAACATGCTAATTTTAGCTCTAACACTGATGATCCACCTACAAATGTGAACTGACGTTCAAAAATAAAACATTTGAAAACGGACCATTTTCCACATTTCTGAAGCATGACGTAATGGGGGGGTGTTATCTCTTTTGTCGAAAATCAGCCGTTTTTGCTCGAACATTAAATGCCTCCAAATGGTATTTAATTAACTTCCCGAGCCCCTGGAAGCATGAAAATCACTTTAAACATGCTAATTTTAGCTCTAACACTGATGATCCACCTACAAATGTGAACTGACGTTCAAAAATAAAACATTTGAAAACGGACCATTTTCCACATTTCTGAAGCATGACGTAATGGGGGGGTGTTATCTCTTTTGTCGAAAATCAGCCGTTTTTGCTCGAACATTAAATGCCTCCAAATGGTATTTAATTAACTTCCCGGGGTGAAGAAACCCTTTTTGAGAACTCAGAGTGAGTAAATTGGCCATTTTCATGCACTTTTAACCATTCCATAAATCTTGTGTTTTGGGCCCCTGGAAGCATGAAAATCACTTTAAACATGCTAATTTTAGCTCTAACACTGATGATCCACCTACAAATGTGAACTGACGTTCAAAAATAAAACATTTGAAAACGGACCATTTTCCACATTTCTGAAGCATGACGTAATGGGGGGGTGTTATCTCTTTTGTCGAAAATCTGCCGTTTTTGCTCGAACATTAAATGCCTCCAAATGGTATTTAATTAACTTCCCGAGCCCCTGGAAGCATGTAAATCACTTTAAACATGCTAATTTTAGCTCTAACACTGATGATCCACCTACAAATGTGAACTGACGTTCAAAAATAAAACATTTGAAAACGGACCATTTTCCACATTTCTGAAGCATGACGTAATGGGGGGGTGTTATCTCTTTTGTCGAAAATCAGCCGTTTTTGCTCGAACATTAAATGCCTCCAAATGGTATTTAATTAACTTCCCGAGCCCCTGGAAGCATGAAAATCACTTTAAACATGCTAATTTTAGCTCTAACACTGATGATCCACCTACAAATGTGAACTGACGTTCAAAAATAAAACATTTGAAAACGGACCATTTTCCACATTTCTGAAGCATGACGTAATGGGGGGTGTTATCTCTTTTGTCGAAAATCAGCCGTTTTTGCTCGAACATTAAATGCCTCCAAATGGTATTTATTTCACTTCCCGGGGTGAAGAAACCCTTTTTGAGAACTCAGAGTGAGTAAATTGGCCATTTTCATGCACTTTTAACCATTCCATTAATCTTGTGTTTTGGGCCCCTGGAAGCATGAAAATCACTTTAAACATGCTAATTTTAGCTCTAACACTGATGATCCACCTACAAATGTGAACTGACGTTCAAAAATAAAACATTTGAAAACGGACCATTTTCCACATTTCTGAAGCATGACGTAATGGGGGGGTGTTATCTCTTTTGTCGAAAATCAGCCATTTTTGCTCGAACATTAAATGCCTCCAAATGGTATTTAATTAACTTCCCGGGGTGAAGAAACCCTTTTTGAGAACTCAGAGTGAGTAAATTGGCCATTTTCATGCACTTTTAACCATTCCATAAATCTTGTGTTTTGGGCCCCTGGAAGCATGAAAATCACTTTAAACATGCTAATTTTAGCTCTAACACTGATGATCCACCTACAAATGTGAACTGACGTTCAAAAATAAAACATTTGAAAACGGACCATTTTCCACATTTCTGAAGCATGACGTAATGGGGGGGTGTTATCTCTTTTGTCGAAAATCAGCCGTTTTTGCTCGAACATTAAATGCCTCCAAATGGTATTTAATTAACTTCCCGGGGTGAAGAAACCCTTTTTGAGAACTCAGAGTGAGTAAATTGGCCATTTTCATGCACTTTTAACCATTCCATAAATCTTGTGTTTTGGGCCCCTGGAAGCATGAAAATCACTTTAAACATGCTAATTTTAGCTCTAACACTGATGATCCACCTACAAATGTGAACTGACGTTCAAAAATAAAACATTTGAAAACGGACCATTTTCCACATTTCTGAAGCATGACGTAATGGGGGGGTGTTATCTCTTTTGTCGAAAATCAGTTTTTTTTGCTCGAACATTAAATGCCTCCAAATGGTATTTAATTAACTTCCCGAGCCCCTGGAAGCATGAAAATCACTTTAAACATGCTAATTTTAGCTCTAACACTGATGATCCACCTACAAATGTGAACTGACGTTCAAAAATAAAACATTTGAAAACGGACCATTTTCCACATTTCTGAAGCATGACGTAATGGGGGGGTGTTATCTCTTTTGTCGAAAATCAGCCGTTTTTGCTCGAACATTAAATGCCTCCAAATGGTATTTAATTAACTTCCCGAGCCCCTGGAAGCATGAAAATCACTTTAAACATGCTAATTTTAGCTCTAACACTGATGATCCACCTACAAATGTGAACTGACGTTCAAAAATAAAACATTTGAAAACGGACCATTTTCCACATTTCTGAAGCATGACGTAATGGGGGGGTGTTATCTCTTTTGTCGAAAATCAGCCGTTTTTGCTCGAACATTAAATGCCTCCAAATGGTATTTATTTCACTTCCCGAGCCCCTGGAAGCATGAAAATCACTTTAAACATGCTAATTTTAGCTCTAACACTGATGATCCACCTACAAATGTGAACTGACGTTCAAAAATAAAACATTTGAAAACGGACCATTTTCCACATTTCTGAAGCATGACGTAATGGGGGGGTGTTATCTCTTTTGTCGAAAATCAGCCGTTTTTGCTCGAACATTAAATGCCTCCAAATGGTATTTATTTCACTTCCCGGGGTGAAGAAACCCTTTTTGAGAACTCAGAGTGAGTAAATTGGCCATTTTCATGCACTTTTAACCATTCCATTAATCTTGTGTTTTGGGCCCCTGGAAGCATGAAAATCACTTTAAACATGCTAATTTTAGCTCTAACACTGATGATCCACCTACAAATGTGAACTGACGTTCAAAAATAAAACATTTGAAAACGGACCATTTTCCACATTTCTGAAGCATGACGTAATGGGGGGGTGTTATCTCTTTTGTCGAAAATCAGCCGTTTTTGCTTGAACATTAAATGCCTCCAAATGGTATTTAATTAACTTCCCGGGGTGAAGAAACCCTTTTTGAGAACTCAGAGTGAGTAAATTGGCCATTTTCATGCACTTTTAACCATTCCATAAATCTTGTGTTTTGGGCCCCTGGAAGCATGAAAATCACTTTAAACATGCTAATTTTAGCTCTAACACTGATGATCCACCTACAAATGTGAACTGACGTTCAAAAATAAAACATTTGAAAACGGACCATTTTCCACATTTCTGAAGCATGACGTAATGGGGGGGTGTTATCTCTTTTGTCGAAAATCAGCCGTTTTTGCTCGAACATTAAATGCCTCCAAATGGTATTTAATTAACTTCCCGGGGTGAAGAAACCCTTTTTGAGAACTCAGAGTGAGTAAATTGGCCATTTTCATGCACTTTTAACCATTCCATAAATCTTGTGTTTTGGGCCCCTGGAAGCATGAAAATCACTTTAAACATGCTAATTTTAGCTCTAACACTGATGATCCACCTACAAATGTGAACTGACGTTCAAAAATAAAACATTTGAAAACGGACCATTTTCCACATTTCTGAAGCATGACGTAATGGGGGGGTGTTATCTCTTTTGTCGAAAATCAGTTTTTTTTGCTCGAACATTAAATGCCTCCAAATGGTATTTAATTAACTTCCCGAGCCCCTGGAAGCATGAAAATCACTTTAAACATGCTAATTTTAGCTCTAACACTGATGATCCACCTACAAATGTGAACTGACGTTCAAAAATAAAACATTTGAAAACGGACCATTTTCCACATTTCTGAAGCATGACGTAATGGGGGGGTGTTATCTCTTTTGTCGAAAATCAGCCGTTTCTGCTCGAACATTAAATGCCTCCAAATGGTATTTAATTAACTTCCCGAGCCCCTGGAAGCATGAAAATCACTTTAAACATGCTAATTTTAGCTCTAACACTGATGATCCACCTACAAATGTGAACTGACGTTCAAAAATAAAACATTTGAAAACGGACCATTTTCCACATTTCTGAAGCATGACGTAATGGGGGGGTGTTATCTCTTTTGTCGAAAATCAGCCGTTTTTGCTCGAACATTAAATGCCTCCAAATGGTATTTATTTCACTTCCCGAGCCCCTGGAAGCATGAAAATCACTTTAAACATGCTAATTTTAGCTCTAACACTGATGATCCACCTACAAATGTGAACTGACGTTCAAAAATAAAACATTTGAAAACGGACCATTTTCCACATTTCTGAAGCATGACGTAATGGGGGGGTGTTATCTCTTTTGTCGAAAATCAGCCGTTTTTGCTCGAACATTAAATGCCTCCAAATGGTATTTAATTAACTTCCCGGGGTGAAGAAACCCTTTTTGAGAACTCAGAGTGAGTAAATTGGCCATTTTCATGCACTTTTAACCATTCCATAAATCTTGTGTTTTGGGCCCCTGGAAGCATGAAAATCACTTTAAACATGCTAATTTTAGCTCTAACACTGATGATCCACCTACAAATGTGAACTGACGTTCAAAAATAAAACATTTGAAAACGGACCATTTTCCACATTTCTGAAGCATGACGTAATTGGGGGGGTGTTATCTCTTTTGTCGAAAATCAGCCGTTTTTGCTCGAACATTAAATGCCTCCAAATGGTATTTATTTCACTTCCCGAACCCCTGGAAGCATGAAAATCACTTTAAACATGCTAATTTTAGCTCTAACACTGATGATCCACCTACAAATGTGAACTGACGTTCAAAAATAAAACATTTGAAAACGGACCATTTTCCACATTTCTGAAGCATGACGTAATGGGGGGTGTTATCTCTTTTGTCGAAAATCAGCCGTTTTTGCTCAAACATTAAATGCCTCCAAATGGTATTTATTTCACTTCCCGAGCCCCTGGAAGCATGAAAATCACTTTAAACATGCTAATTTTAGCTCTAACACTGATGATCCACCTACAAATGTGAACTGACGTTCAAAAATAAAACATTTGCAAACGGACCATTTTCCACATTTCTGAAGCATGACGTAATGGGGGGGTGTTATCTCTTTTGTCGAAAATCAGCCGTTTTTGCTCGAACATTAAATGCCTCCAAATGGTATTTAATTAACTTCCCGGGGTGAAGAAACCCTTTTTGAGAACTCAGAGTGAGTAAATTGGCCATTTTCATGCACTTTTAACCATTCCATAAATCTTGTGTTTTGGGCCCCTGGAAGCATGAAAATCACTTTAAACATGCTAATTTTAGCTCTAACACTGATGATCCACCTACAAATCTGAACTGACGTTCAAAAATAAAACATTTGAAAATGGACCATTTTCCACATTTCTGAAGCATGACGTAATGGGGGGGTGTTATCTCTTTTGTCGAAAATCAGCCGTTTTTGCTCAAACATTAAATGCCTCCAAATGGTATTTAATTAACTTCCCGAGCCACTGGAAGCATGAAAATCACTTTAAACATGCTAATTTTAGCTCTAACACTGATGATCCACCTACAAATGTGAACTGACGTTCAAAAATAAAACATTTGAAAACGGACCATTTTCCACATTTCTGAAGCATGACGTAACGGGGGGGTGTTATCTCTTTTGTCGAAAATCAGCCGTTTTTGCTCGAACATTAAATGCCTCCAAATGGTATTTAATTAACTTCCCGGGGTGAAGAAACCCTTTTTGAGAACTCAGAGTGAGTAAATTGGCCATTTTCATGCACTTTTAACCATTCCATAAATCTTGTGTTTTGGGCCCCTGGAAGCATGAAAATCACTTTAAACATGCTAATTTTAGCTCTAACACTGATGATCCACCTACAAATGTGAACTGACGTTCAAAAATAAAACATTTGAAAACGGACCATTTTCCACATTTCTGAAGCATGACGTAATGGGGGGGTGTTATCTCTTTTGTCGAAAATCAGCCGTTTTTGCTCGAACATTAAATGCCTCCAAATGGTATTTAATTAACTTCCCGAGCCCCTGGAAGCATGAAAATCACTTTAAACATGCTAATTTTAGCTCTAACACTGATGATCCACCTACAAATGTGAACTGACGTTCAAAAATAAAACATTTGAAAACGGACCATTTTCCACATTTCTGAAGCATGACGTAATGGGGGGGGTGTTATCTCTTTTGTCGAAAATCAGCCGTTTTTGCTCGAACATTAAATGCCTCCAAATGGTATTTATTTCACTTCCCGAACCCCTGGAAGCATGAAAATCACTTTAAACATGCTAATTTTAGCTCTAACACTGATGATCCACCTACAAATGTGAACTGACGTTCAAAAATAAAACATTTGAAAACGGACCATTTTCCACATTTCTGAAGCATGACGTAATGGGGGGGTGTTATCTCTATTGTCGAAAATCAGCCGTTTTTGCTCAAACATTAAATGCCTCCAAATGGTATTTATTTCACTTCCCGAGCCCCTGGAAGCATGAAAATCACTTTAAACATGCTAATTTTAGCTCTAACACTGATGATCCACCTACAAATGTGAACTGACGTTCAAAAATAAAACATTTGCAAACGGACCATTTTCCACATTTCTGAAGCATGACGTAATGGGGGGGTGTTATCTCTTTTGTCGAAAATCAGCCGTTTTTGCTCGAACCTTAAATGCCTCCAAATGGTATTTATTTCACTTCCCGAGCCCCTGGAAGCATGAAAATCACTTTAAACATGCTAATTTTAGCTCTAACACTGATGATCCACCTACAAATGTGAACTGACGTTCAAAAATAAAACATTTGAAAACGGACCATTTTCCACATTTCTGAAGCATGACGTAATGGGGGGGTGTTATCTCTTTTGTCGAAAATCAGCCGTTTTTGCTTGAACATTAAATGCCTCCAAATGGTATTTAATTAACTTCCCGAGCCCCTGGAAGCATGAAAATCACTTTAAACATGCTAATTTTAGCTCTAACACTGATGATCCACCTACAAATGTGAACTGACGTTCAAAAATAAAACATTTGAAAACGGACCATTTTCCACATTTCTGAAGCATGACGTAATGGGGGGGTGTTATCTCTTTTGTCGAAAATCAGCCGTTTTTGCTCGAACATTAAATGCCTCCAAATGGTATTTAATTAACTTCCCGGGGTGAAGAAACCCTTTTTGAGAACTCAGAGTGAGTAAATTGGCCATTTTCATGCACTTTTAACCATTCCATAAATCTTGTGTTTTGGGCCCCTGGAAGCATGAAAATCACTTTAAACATGCTAATTTTAGCTCTAACACTGATGATCCACCTACAAATGTGAACTGACGTTCAAAAATAAAACATTTGAAAACGGACCATTTTCCACATTTCTGAAGCATGACGTAATGTGGGGGTGTTATCTCTTTTGTCGAAAATCAGCCGTTTTTGCTCGAACATTAAATGCCTCCAAATGGTATTTAATTAACTTCCCGAGCCCCTGGAAGCATGAAAATCACTTTAAACATGCTAATTTTAGCTCTAACACTGATGATCCACCTACAAATGTGAACTGACGTTCAAAAATAAAACATTTGAAAACGGACCATTTTCCACATTTCTGAAGCATGACGTAATGGGGGGGTGTTATCTCTTTTGTCGAAAATCAGCCGTTTTTGCTCGAACATTAAATGCCTCCAAATGGTATTTAATTAACTTCCCGGGGTGAAGAAACCCTTTTTGAGAACTCAGAGTGAGTAAATTGGCCATTTTCATGCACTTTTAACCATTCCATAAATCTTGTGTTTTGGGCCCCTGGAAGCATGAAAATCACTTTAAACATGCTAATTTTAGCTCTAACACTGATGATCCACCTACAAATGTGAACTGACGTTCAAAAATAAAACATTTGAAAACGGACCATTTTCCACATTTCTGAAGCATGACGTAATGGGGGGGTGTTATCTCTTTTGTCGAAAATCAGCCGTTTTTGCTCGAACATTAAATGCCTCCAAATGGTATTTAATTAACTTCCCGGGGTGAAGAAACCCTTTTTGAGAACTCAGAGTGAGTAAATTGGCCATTTTCATGCACTTTTAACCATTCCATAAATCTTGTGTTTTGGGCCCCTGGAAGCATGAAAATCACTTTAAACATGCTAATTTTAGCTCTAACACTGATGATCCACCTACAAATGTGAACTGACGTTCAAAAATAAAACATTTGAAAACGGACCATTTTCCACATTTCTGAAGCATGACGTAATGGGGGGGTGTTATCTCTTTTGTCGAAAATCAGTTTTTTTTGCTCGAACATTAAATGCCTCCAAATGGTATTTAATTAACTTCCCGAGCCCCTGGAAGCATGAAAATCACTTTAAACATGCTAATTTTAGCTCTAACACTGATGATCCACCTACAAATGTGAACTGACGTTCAAAAATAAAACATTTGAAAACGGACCATTTTCCACATTTCTGAAGCATGACGTAATGGGGGGGTGTTATCTCTTTTGTCGAAAATCAGCCGTTTTTGCTCGAACATTAAATGCCTCCAAATGGTATTTAATTAACTTCCCGAGCCCCTGGAAGCATGAAAATCACTTTAAACATGCTAATTTTAGCTCTAACACTGATGATCCACCTACAAATGTGAACTGACGTTCAAAAATAAAACATTTGAAAACGGACCATTTTCCACATTTCTGAAGCATGACGTAATGGGGGGGTGTTATCTCTTTTGTCGAAAATCAGCCGTTTTTGCTCGAACATTAAATGCCTCCAAATGGTATTTATTTCACTTCCCGAGCCCCTGGAAGCATGAAAATCACTTTAAACATGCTAATTTTAGCTCTAACACTGATGATCCACCTACAAATGTGAACTGACGTTCAAAAATAAAACATTGGAAAACGGACCATTTTCCACATTTCTGAAGCATGACGTAATGGGGGGGTGTTATCTCTTTTGTCGAAAATCAGCCGTTTTTGCTCGAACATTAAATGCCTCCAAATGGTATTTAATTAACTTCCCGGGGTGAAGAAACCCTTTTTGAGAACTCAGAGTGAGTAAATTGGCCATTTTCATGCACTTTTAACCATTCCATAAATCTTGTGTTTTGGGCCCCTGGAAGCATGAAAATCACTTTAAACATGCTAATTTTAGCTCTAACACTGATGATCCACCTACAAATGTGAACTGACGTTCAAAAATAAAACATTTGAAAACGGACCATTTTCCACATTTCTGAAGCATGACGTAATGGGGGGGTGTTATCTCTTTTGTCGAAAATCAGCTGTTTTTGCTCAAACATTAAATGCCTCCAAATGGTATTTAATTAACTTCCCGAGCCCCTGGAAGCATGAAAATCACTTTAAACATGCTAATTTTAGCTCTAACACTGATGATCCACCTACAAATGTGAACTGACGTTCAAAAATAAAACATTTGAAAACGGACCATTTTCCACATTTCTGAAGCATGACGTAACAGGGGGTGTTATCTCTTTTGTCGAAAATCAGCCGTTTTTGCTCGAACATTAAATGCCTCCAAATGGTATTTAATTAACTTCCCGGGGTGAAGAAACCCTTTTTGAGAACTCAGAGTGAGTAAATTGGCCATTTTCATGCACTTTTAACCATTCCATAAATCTTGTGTTTTGGGCCCCTGGAAGCATGAAAATCACTTTAAACATGCTAATTTTAGCTCTAACACTGATGATCCACCTACAAATGTGAACTGACGTTCAAAAATAAAACATTTGAAAACGGACCATTTTCCACATTTCTGAAGCATGACGTAATGGGGGGGTGTTATCTCTTTTGTCGAAAATCAGCCGTTTTTGCTCGAACATTAAATGCCTCCAAATGGTATTTAATTAACTTCCCGAGCCCCTGGAAGCATGAAAATCACTTTAAACATGCTAATTTTAGCTCTAACACTGATGATCCACCTACAAATGTGAACTGACGTTCAAAAATAAAACATTTGAAAACGGACCATTTTCCACATTTCTGAAGCATGACGTAATGGGGGGGGTGTTATCTCTTTTGTCGAAAACCAGCCGTTTTTGCTCGAACATTAAATGCCTCCAAATGGTATTTAATTAACTTCCCGGGGTGAAGAAACCCTTTTTGAGAACTCAGAGTGAGTAAATTGGCCATTTTCATGCACTTTTAACCATTCCATAAATCTTGTGTTTTGGGCCCCTGGAAGCATGAAAATCACTTTAAACATGCTAATTTTAGCTCTAACACTGATGATCCACCTACAAATGTGAACTGACGTTCAAAAATAAAACATTTGAAAACGGACCTTTTTCCACATTTCTGAAGCATGACGTAATGGGGGGGTGTTATCTCTTTTGTCGAAAATCAGCCGTTTTTGCTCGAACATTAAATGCCTCCAAATGGTATTTATTTCACTTCCCGAACCCCTGGAAGCATGAAAATCACTTTAAACATGCTAATTTTAGCTCTAACACTGATGATCCACCTACAAATGTGAACTGACGTTCAAAAATAAAACATTTGAAAACGGACCATTTTCCACATTTCTGAAGCATGACGTAATGGGGGGGTGTTATCTCTTTTGTCGAAAATCAGCCGTTTTTGCTCAAACATTAAATGCCTCCAAATGGTATTTATTTCACTTCCCGAGCCCCTGGAAGCATGAAAATCACTTTAAACATGCTAATTTTAGCTCTAACACTGATGATCCACCTACAAATGTGAACTGACGTTCAAAAATAAAACATTTGCAAACGGACCATTTTCCACATTTCTGAAGCATGACGTAATGGGGGGGGTGTTATCTCTTTTGTCGAAAATCAGCCGTTTTTGCTCGAACCTTAAATGCCTCCAAATGGTATTTATTTCACTTCCCGAGCCCCTGGAAGCATGAAAATCACTTTAAACATGCTAATTTTAGCTCTAACACTGATGATCCACCTACAAATGTGAACTGACGTTCAAAAATAAAACATTTGAAAACGGACCATTTTCCACATTTCTGAAGCATGACGTAATGGGGGGGTGTTATCTCTTTTGTCGAAAATCAGCCGTTTTTGCTTGAACATTAAATGCCTCCAAATGGTATTTAATTAACTTCCCGAGCCCCTGGAAGCATGAAAATCACTTTAAACATGCTAATTTTAGCTCTAACACTAATGATCCACCTACAAATGTGAACTGACGTTCAAAAATAAAACATTTGAAAACGGACCATTTTCCACATTTCTGAAGCATGACGTAATGGGGGGGTGTTATCTCTTTTGTCGAAAATCAGCCGTTTTTGCTCGAACATTAAATGCCTCCAAATGGTATTTAATTAACTTCCCGGGGTGAAGAAACCCTTTTTGAGAACTCAGAGTGAGTAAATTGGCCATTTTCATGCACTTTTAACCATTCCATAAATCTTGTGTTTTGGGCCCCTGGAAGCATGAAAATCACTTTAAACATGCTAATTTTAGCTCTAACACTGATGATCCACCTACAAATGTGAACTGACGTTCAAAAATAAAACATTTGAAAACGGACCATTTTCCACATTTCTGAAGCATGACGTAATGGGGGGGTGTTATCTCTTTTGTCGAAAATCAGCCGTTTTTGCTCGAACATTAAATGCCTCCAAATGGTATTTAATTAACTTCCCGAGCCCCTGGAAGCATGAAAATCACTTTAAACATGCTAATTTTAGCTCTAACACTGATGATCCACCTACAAATGTGAACTGACGTTCAAAAATAAAACATTTGAAAACGGACCATTTTCCACATTTCTGAAGCATGACGTAATGGGGGGGTGTTATCTCTTTTGTCGAAAATCAGCCGTTTTTGCTCGAACATTAAATGCCTCCAAATGGTATTTAATTAACTTCCCGGGGTGAAGAAACCCTTTTTGAGAACTCAGAGTGAGTAAATTGGCCATTTTCATGCACTTTTAACCATTCCATAAATCTTGTGTTTTGGGCCCCTGGAAGCATGAAAATCACTTTAAACATGCTAATTTTAGCTCTAACACTGATGATCCACCTACAAATGTGAACTGACGTTCAAAAATAAAACATTTGAAAACGGACCTTTTTCCACATTTCTGAAGCATGACGTAATGGGGGGGTGTTATCTCTTTTGTCGAAAATCAGCCGTTTTTGCTCGAACATTAAATGCCTCCAAATGGTATTTATTTCACTTCCCGAACCCCTGGAAGCATGAAAATCACTTTAAACATGCTAATTTTAGCTCTAACACTGATGATCCACCTACAAATGTGAACTGACGTTCAAAAATAAAACATTTGAAAACGGACCATTTTCCACATTTCTGAAGCATGACGTAATGGGGGGGTGTTATCTCTTTTGTCGAAAATCAGCCGTTTTTGCTCAAACATTAAATGCCTCCAAATGGTATTTATTTCACTTCCCGAGCCCCTGGAAGCATGAAAATCACTTTAAACATGCTAATTTTAGCTCTAACACTGATGATCCACCTACAAATGTGAACTGACGTTCAAAAATAAAACATTTGCAAACGGACCATTTTCCACATTTCTGAAGCATGACGTAATGGGGGGGTGTTATCTCTTTTGTCGAAAATCAGCCGTTTTTGCTCGAACCTTAAATGCCTCCAAATGGTATTTATTTCACTTCCCGAGCCCCTGGAAGCATGAAAATCACTTTAAACATGCTAATTTTAGCTCTAACACTGATGATCCACCTACAAATGTGAACTGACGTTCAAAAATAAAACATTTGAAAACGGACCATTTTCCACATTTCTGAAGCATGACGTAATGGGGGGGTGTTATCTCTTTTGTCGAAAATCAGCCGTTTTTGCTTGAACATTAAATGCCTCCAAATGGTATTTAATTAACTTCCCGAGCCCCTGGAAGCATGAAAATCACTTTAAACATGCTAATTTTAGCTCTAACACTAATGATCCACCTACAAATGTGAACTGACGTTCAAAAATAAAACATTTGAAAACGGACCATTTTCCACATTTCTGAAGCATGACGTAATGGGGGGGTGTTATCTCTTTTGTCGAAAATCAGCCGTTTTTGCTCGAACATTAAATGCCTCCAAATGGTATTTAATTAACTTCCCGGGGTGAAGAAACCCTTTTTGAGAACTCAGAGTGAGTAAATTGGCCATTTTCATGCACTTTTAACCATTCCATAAATCTTGTGTTTTGGGCCCCTGGAAGCATGAAAATCACTTTAAACATGCTAATTTTAGCTCTAACACTGATGATCCACCTACAAATGTGAACTGACGTTCAAAAATAAAACATTTGAAAACGGACCATTTTCCACATTTCTGAAGCATGACGTAATGGGGGGGTGTTATCTCTTTTGTCGAAAATCAGCCGTTTTTGCTCGAACATTAAATGCCTCCAAATGGTATTTAATTAACTTCCCGAGCCCCTGGAAGCATGAAAATCACTTTAAACATGCTAATTTTAGCTCTAACACTGATGATCCACCTACAAATGTGAACTGACGTTCAAAAATAAAACATTTGAAAACGGACCATTTTCCACATTTCTGAAGCATGACGTAATGGGGGGGTGTTATCTCTTTTGTCGAAAATCAGCCGTTTTTGCTCGAACATTAAATGCCTCCAAATGGTATTTAATTAACTTCCCGGGGTGAAGAAACCCTTTTTGAGAACTCAGAGTGAGTAAATTGGCCATTTTCATGCACTTTTAACCATTCCATAAATCTTGTGTTTTGGGCCCCTGGAAGCATGAAAATCACTTTAAACATGCTAATTTTAGCTCTAACATTGATGATCCACCTACAAATGTGAACTGACGTTCAAAAATAAAACATTTGAAAACGGACCATTTTCCACATTTCTGAAGCATGACGTAATGGGGGGGTGTTATCTCTTTTGTCGAAAATCAGCCGTTTTTGCTCGAACATTAAATGCCTCCAAATGGTATTTAATTAACTTCCCGAGCCCCTGGAAGCATGAAAATCACTTTAAACATGCTAATTTTAGCTCTAACACTGATGATCCACCTACAAATGTGAACTGACGTTCAAAAATAAAACATTTGAAAACGGACCATTTTCCACATTTCTGAAGCATGACGTAATGGGGGGGTGTTATCTCTTTTGTCGAAAATCAGCCGTTTTTGCTCGAACATTAAATGCCTCCAAATGGTATTTAATTAACTTCCCGGGGTGAAGAAACCCTTTTTGAGAACTCAGAGTGAGTAAATTGGCCATTTTCATGCACTTTTAACCATTCCATAAATCTTGTGTTTTGGGCCCCTGGAAGCATGAAAATCACTTTAAACATGCTAATTTTAGCTCTAACACTGATGATCCACCTACAAATGTGAACTGACGTTCAAAAATAAAACATTTGAAAACGGACCATTTTCCACATTTCTGAAGCATGACGTAATGGGGGGGTGTTATCTCTTTTGTCGAAAATCTGCCGTTTTTGCTCGAACATTAAATGCCTCCAAATGGTATTTAATTAACTTCCCGAGCCCCTGGAAGCATGTAAATCACTTTAAACATGCTAATTTTAGCTCTAACACTGATGATCCACCTACAAATGTGAACTGACGTTCAAAAATAAAACATTTGAAAACGGACCATTTTCCACATTTCTGAAGCATGACGTAATGGGGGGGTGTTATCTCTTTTGTCGAAAATCAGCCGTTTTTGCTCGAACATTAAATGCCTCCAAATGGTATTTAATTAACTTCCCGAGCCCCTGGAAGCATGAAAATCACTTTAAACATGCTAATTTTAGCTCTAACACTGATGATCCACCTACAAATGTGAACTGACGTTCAAAAATAAAACATTTGAAAACGGACCATTTTCCACATTTCTGAAGCATGACGTAATGGGGGGTGTTATCTCTTTTGTCGAAAATCAGCCGTTTTTGCTCGAACATTAAATGCCTCCAAATGGTATTTATTTCACTTCCCGGGGTGAAGAAACCCTTTTTGAGAACTCAGAGTGAGTAAATTGGCCATTTTCATGCACTTTTAACCATTCCATTAATCTTGTGTTTTGGGCCCCTGGAAGCATGAAAATCACTTTAAACATGCTAATTTTAGCTCTAACACTGATGATCCACCTACAAATGTGAACTGACGTTCAAAAATAAAACATTTGAAAACGGACCATTTTCCACATTTCTGAAGCATGACGTAATGGGGGGGTGTTATCTCTTTTGTCGAAAATCAGCCGTTTTTGCTCGAACATTAAATGCCTCCAAATGGTATTTAATTAACTTCCCGGGGTGAAGAAACCCTTTTTGAGAACTCAGAGTGAGTAAATTGGCCATTTTCATGCACTTTTAACCATTCCATAAATCTTGTGTTTTGGGCCCCTGGAAGCATGAAAATCACTTTAAACATGCAAATTTTAGCTCTAACACTGATGATCCACCTACAAATGTGAACTGACGTTCAAAAATAAAACATTTGAAAACGGACCATTTTCCACATTTCTGAAGCATGACGTAATGGGGGGGTGTTATCTCTTTTGTCGAAAATCAGCCGTTTTTGCTCGAACATTAAATGCCTCCAAATGATATTTAATTAACTTCCCGGGGTGAAGAAACCCTTTTTGAGAACTCAGAGTGAGTAAATTGGCCATTTTCATGCACTTTTAACCATTCCATAAATCTTGTGTTTTGGGCCCCTGGAAGCATGAAAATCACTTTAAACATGCTAATTTTAGCTCTAACACTGATGATCCACCTACAAATGTGAACTGACGTTCAAAAATAAAACATTTGAAAACGGACCATTTTCCACATTTCTGAAGCATGACGTAATGGGGGGGTGTTATCTCTTTTGTCGAAAATCAGTTTTTTTTGCTCGAACATTAAATGCCTCCAAATGGTATTTAATTAACTTCCCGAGCCCCTGGAAGCATGAAAATCACTTTAAACATGCTAATTTTAGCTCTAACACTGATGATCCACCTACAAATGTGAACTGACGTTCAAAAATAAAACATTTGAAAACGGACCATTTTCCACATTTCTGAAGCATGACGTAATGGGGGGGTGTTATCTCTTTTGTCGAAAATCAGCCGTTTTTGCTCGAACATTAAATGCCTCCAAATGGTATTTAATTAACTTCCCGAGCCCCTGGAAGCATGAAAATCACTTTAAACATGCTAATTTTAGCTCTAACACTGATGATCCACCTACAAATGTGAACTGACGTTCAAAAATAAAACATTTGAAAACGGACCATTTTCCACATTTCTGAAGCATGACGTAATGGGGGGGTGTTATCTCTTTTGTCGAAAATCAGCCGTTTTTGCTCGAACATTAAATGCCTCCAAATGGTATTTATTTCACTTCCCGAGCCCCTGGAAGCATGAAAATCACTTTAAACATGCTAATTTTAGCTCTAACACTGATGATCCACCTACAAATGTGAACTGACGTTCAAAAATAAAACATTTGAAAACGGACCATTTTCCACATTTCTGAAGCATGACGTAATGGGGGGGTGTTATCTCTTTTGTCGAAAATCAGCCGTTTTTGCTCGAACATTAAATGCCTCCAAATGGTATTTATTTCACTTCCCGGGGTGAAGAAACCCTTTTTGAGAACTCAGAGTGAGTAAATTGGCCATTTTCATGCACTTTTAACCATTCCATTAATCTTGTGTTTTGGGCCCCTGGAAGCATGAAAATCACTTTAAACATGCTAATTTTAGCTCTAACACTGATGATCCACCTACAAATGTGAACTGACGTTCAAAAATAAAACATTTGAAAACGGACCATTTTCCACATTTCTGAAGCATGACGTAATGGGGGGGTGTTATCTCTTTTGTCGAAAATCAGCCGTTTTTGCTCGAACATTAAATGCCTCCAAATGGTATTTAATTAACTTCCCGGGGTGAAGAAACCCTTTTTGAGAACTCAGAGTGAGTAAATTGGCCATTTTCATGCACTTTTAACCATTCCATAAATCTTGTGTTTTGGGCCCCTGGAAGCATGAAAATCACTTTAAACATGCTAATTTTAGCTCTAACACTGATGATCCACCTACAAATGTGAACTGACGTTCAAAAATAAAACATTTGAAAACGGACCATTTTCCACATTTCTGAAGCATGACGTAATGGGGGGGGTGTTATCTCTTTTGTCGAAAATCAGCCGTTTTTGCTCGAACATTAAATGCCTCCAAATGGTATTTAATTAACTTCCCGGGGTGAAGAAACCCTTTTTGAGAACTCAGAGTGAGTAAATTGGCCATTTTCATGCACTTTTAACCATTCCATAAATCTTGTGTTTTGGGCCCCTGGAAGCATGAAAATCACTTTAAACATGCTAATTTTAGCTCTAACACTGATGATCCACCTACAAATGTGAACTGACGTTCAAAAATAAAACATTTGAAAACGGACCATTTTCCACATTTCTGAAGCATGACGTAATGGGGGGGTGTTATCTCTTTTGTCGAAAATCAGTTTTTTTTGCTCGAACATTAAATGCCTCCAAATGGTATTTAATTAACTTCCCGAGCCCCTGGAAGCATGAAAATCACTTTAAACATGCTAATTTTAGCTCTAACACTGATGATCCACCTACAAATGTGAACTGACGTTCAAAAATAAAACATTTGAAAACGGACCATTTTCCACATTTCTGAAGCATGACGTAATGGGGGGGTGTTATCTCTTTTGTCGAAAATCAGCCGTTTTTGCTCGAACATTAAATGCCTCCAAATGGTATTTAATTAACTTCCCGAGCCCCTGGAAGCATGAAAATCACTTTAAACATGCTAATTTTAGCTCTAACACTGATGATCCACCTACAAATGTGAACTGACGTTCAAAAATAAAACATTTGAAAACGGACCATTTTCCACATTTCTGAAGCATGACGTAATGGGGGGGTGTTATCTCTTTTGTCGAAAATCAGCCGTTTTTGCTCGAACATTAAATGCCTCCAAATGGTATTTATTTCACTTCCCGAGCCCCTGGAAGCATGAAAATCACTTTAAACATGCTAATTTTAGCTTTAACACTGATGATCCACCTACAAATGTGAACTGACGTTCAAAAATAAAACATTTGAAAACGGACCATTTTCCACATTTCTGAAGCATGACGTAATGGGGGGGTGTTATCTCTTTTGTCGAAAATCAGCCGTTTTTGCTCGAACATTAAATGCCTCCAAATGGTATTTAATTAACTTCCCGGGGTGAAGAAACCCTTTTTGAGAACTCAGAGTGAGTAAATTGGCCATTTTCATGCACTTTTAACCATTCCATAAATCTTGTGTTTTGGGCCCCTGGAAGCATGAAAATCACTTTAAACATGCTAATTTTAGCTCTAACACTGATGATCCACCTACAAATGTGAACTGACGTTCAAAAATAAAACATTTGAAAACGGACCATTTTCCACATTTCTGAAGCATGACGTAATTGGGGGGGTGTTATCTCTTTTGTCGAAAATCAGCCGTTTTTGCTCGAACATTAAATGCCTCCAAATGGTATTTATTTCACTTCCCGAACCCCTGGAAGCATGAAAATCACTTTAAACATGCTAATTTTAGCTCTAACACTGATGATCCACCTACAAATGTGAACTGACGTTCAAAAATAAAACATTTGAAAACGGACCATTTTCCACATTTCTGAAGCATGACGTAATGGGGGGTGTTATCTCTTTTGTCGAAAATCAGCCGTTTTTGCTCAAACATTAAATGCCTCCAAATGGTATTTATTTCACTTCCCGAGCCCCTGGAAGCATGAAAATCACTTTAAACATGCTAATTTTAGCTCTAACACTGATAATCAACCTACAAATGTGAACTGACGTTCAAAAATAAAACATTTGCAAACGGACCATTTTCCACATTTCTGAAGCATGACGTAATGGGGGGGTGTTATCTCTTTTGTCGAAAATCAGCCGTTTTTGCTCGAACATTAAATGCCTCCAAATGGTATTTATTTCACTTCCCGAGCCCCTGGAAGCATGAAAATCACTTTAAACATGCTAATTTTAGCTCTAACACTGATGATCCACCTACAAATGTGAACTGACGTTCAAAAATAAAACATTTGAAAACGGACCATTTTCCACATTTCTGAAGCATGACGTAATGGGGGGGTGTTATCTCTTTTGTCGAAAATCAGCCGTTTTTGCTCGAACATTAAATGCCTCCAAATGGTATTTAATTAACTTCCCGAGCCCCTGGAAGCATGAAAATCACTTTAAACATGCTAATTTTAGCTCTAACACTGATGATCCACCTACAAATGTGAACTGACGTTCAAAAATAAAACATTTGAAAACGGACCATTTTCCACATTTCTGAAGCATGACGTAATGGGGGGGTGTTATCTCTTTTGTCGAAAATCAGCCGTTTTTGCTCAAACATTAAATGCCTCCAAATGGTATTTAATTAACTTCCCGAGCCCCTGGAAGCATGAAAATCACTTTAAACATGCTAATTTTAGCTCTAACACTGATGATCCACCTACAAATGTGAACTGACGTTCAAAAATAAAACATTTGAAAACGGACCATTTTCCACATTTCTGAAGCATGACGTAATGGGGGGGTGTTATCTCTTTTGTCGAAAATCAGCCGTTTTTGCTCGAACATTAAATGCCTCCAAATGGTATTTAATTAACTTCCCGAGCCCCTGGAAGCATGAAAATCACTTTAAACATGCTAATTTTAGCTCTAACACTGATGATCCACCTACAAATGTGAACTGACGTTCAAAAATAAAACATTTGAAAACGGACCATTTTCCACATTTCTGAAGCATGACGTAATGGGGGGGTGTTATCTCTTTTGTCGAAAATCAGCCGTTTTTGCTCGAACATTAAATGCCTCCAAATGGTATTTATTTCACTTCCCGAGCCCCTGGAAGCATGAAAATCACTTTAAACATGCTAATTTTAGCTTTAACACTGATGATCCACCTACAAATGTGAACTGACGTTCAAAAATAAAACATTTGAAAACGGACCATTTTCCACATTTCTGAAGCATGACGTAATGGGGGGGTGTTATCTCTTTTGTCGAAAATCAGCCGTTTTTGCTCGAACATTAAATGCCTCCAAATGGTATTTATTTCACTTCCCGAGCCCCTGGAAGCATGAAAATCACTTTAAACATGCTAATTTTAGCTTTAACACTGATGATCCACCTACAAATGTGAACTGACGTTCAAAAATAAAACATTTGAAAACGGACCATTTTCCACATTTCTGAAGCATGACGTAATGGGGGGGTGTTATCTCTTTTGTCGAAAATCAGCCGTTTTTGCTCGAACATTAAATGCCTCCAAATGGTATTTAATTAACTTCCCGGGGTGAAGAAACCCTTTTTGAGAACTCAGAGTGAGTAGATTGGCCATTTTCATGCACTTTTAACCATTCCATAAATCTTGTGTTTTGGGCCCCTGGAAGCATGAAAATCACTTTAAACATGCTAATTTTAGCTCTAACACTGATGATCCACCTACAAATGTGAACTGACGTTCAAAAATAAAACATTTGAAAACGGACCATTTTCCACATTTCTGAAGCATGACGTAATTGGGGGGGTGTTATCTCTTTTGTCGAAAATCAGCCGTTTTTGCTCGAACATTAAATGCCTCCAAATGGTATTTATTTCACTTCCCGAACCCCTGGAAGCATGAAAATCACTTTAAACATGCTAATTTTAGCTCTAACACTGATGATCCACCTACAAATGTGAACTGACGTTCAAAAATAAAACATTTGAAAACGGACCATTTTCCACATTTCTGAAGCATGACGTAATGGGGGGTGTTATCTCTTTTGTCGAAAATCAGCCGTTTTTGCTCAAACATTAAATGCCTCCAAATGGTATTTATTTCACTTCCCGAGCCCCTGGAAGCATGAAAATCACTTTAAACATGCTAATTTTAGCTCTAACACTGATAATCAACCTACAAATGTGAACTGACGTTCAAAAATAAAACATTTGCAAACGGACCATTTTCCACATTTCTGAAGCATGACGTAATGGGGGGGTGTTATCTCTTTTGTCGAAAATCAGCCGTTTTTGCTCGAACATTAAATGCCTCCAAATGGTATTTATTTCACTTCCCGAGCCCCTGGAAGCATGAAAATCACTTTAAACATGCTAATTTTAGCTCTAACACTGATGATCCACCTACAAATGTGAACTGACGTTCAAAAATAAAACATTTGAAAACGGACCATTTTCCACATTTCTGAAGCATGACGTAATGGGGGGGTGTTATCTCTTTTGTCGAAAATCAGCCGTTTTTGCTCGAACATTAAATGCCTCCAAATGGTATTTAATTAACTTCCCGAGCCCCTGGAAGCATGAAAATCACTTTAAACATGCTAATTTTAGCTCTAACACTGATGATCCACCTACAAATGTGAACTGACGTTCAAAAATAAAACATTTGAAAACGGACCATTTTCCACATTTCTGAAGCATGACGTAATGGGGGGGTGTTATCTCTTTTGTCGAAAATCAGCCGTTTTTGCTCAAACATTAAATGCCTCCAAATGGTATTTAATTAACTTCCCGAGCCCCTGGAAGCATGAAAATCACTTTAAACATGCTAATTTTAGCTCTAACACTGATGATCCACCTACAAATGTGAACTGACGTTCAAAAATAAAACATTTGAAAACGGACCATTTTCCACATTTCTGAAGCATGACGTAATGGGGGGGGTGTTATCTCTTTTGTCGAAAATCAGCCATTTTTGCTCGAACATTAAATGCCTCCAAATGGTATTTAATTAACTTCCCGGGGTAAAGAAACCCTTTTTGAGAACTCAGAGTGAGTAAATTGGCCATTTTCATGCACTTTTAACCATTCCATAAATCTTGTGTTTTGGGCCCCTGGAAGCATGAAAATCACTTTAAACATGCTAATTTTAGCTCTAACACTGATGATCCACCTACAAATGTGAACTGACGTTCAAAAATAAAACATTTGAAAACGGACCATTTTCCACATTTCTGAAGCATGACGTAATGGGGGGTGTTATCTCTTTTGTCGAAAATCAGCCGTTTTTGCTCGAACATTAAATGCCTCCAAATGGTATTTAATTAACTTCCCGAGCCCCTGGAAGCATGAAAATCACTTTAAACATGCTAATTTTAGCTCTAACACTGATGATCCACCTACAAATGTGAACTGACGTTCAAAAATAAAACATTTGAAAACGGACCATTTTCCACATTTCTGAAGCATGATGTAATGGGGGGGGTGTTATCTCTTTTGTCGAAAATCAGCCGTTTTTGCTCGAACATTAAATGCCTCCAAATGGTATTTAATTAACTTCCCGGGGTGAAGAAACCCTTTTTGAGAACTCAGAGTGAGTAAATTGGCCATTTTCATGCACTTTTAACCATTCCATAAATCTTGTGTTTTGGGCCCCTGGAAGCATGAAAATCACTTTAAACATGCTAATTTTAGCTCTAACACTGATGATCCACCTACAAATGTGAACTGACGTTCAAAAATAAAACATTTGAAAACGGACCATTTTCCACATTTCTGAAGCATGACGTAATGGGGGGGTGTTATCTCTTTTGTCGAAAATCAGCCGTTTTTGCTCGAACATTAAATGCCTCCAAATGGTATTTATTTCACTTCCCGAACCCCTGGAAGCATGAAAATCACTTTAAACATGCTAATTTTAGCTCTAACACTGATGATCCACCTACAAATGTGAACTGACGTTCAAAAATAAAACATTTGAAAACGGACCATTTTCCACATTTCTGAAGCATGACGTAATGGGGGGGTGTTATCTCTTTTGTCGAAAATCAGCCGTTTTTGCTCAAACATTAAATGCCTCCAAATGGTATTTATTTCACTTCCCGAGCCCCTGGAAGCATGAAAATCACTTTAAACATGCTAATTTTAGCTCTAACACTGATGATCCACCTACAAATGTGAACTGACGTTCAAAAATAAAACATTTGCAAACGGACCATTTTCCACATTTCTGAAGCATGACGTAATGGGGGGGTGTTATCTCTTTTGTCGAAAATCAGCCGTTTTTGCTCGAACATTAAATGCCTCCAAATGGTATTTATTTCACTTCCCGAGCCCCTGGAAGCATGAAAATCACTTTAAACATGCTAATTTTAGCTCTAACACTGATGATCCACCTACAAATGTGAACTGACGCTCAAAAATAAAACATTTGAAAACGGACCATTTTCCACATTTCTGAAGCATGACGTAATGGGGGGGTGTTATCTCTTTTGTCGAAAATCTGCCGTTTTTGCTCGAACATTAAATGCCTCCAAATGGTATTTAATTAACTTCCCGAGCCCCTGGAAGCATGAAAATCACTTTAAACATGCTAATTTTAGCTCTAACACTGATGATCCACCTACAAATGTGAACTGACGTTCAAAAATAAAACATTTGAAAACGGACCATTTTCCACATTTCTGAAGCATGACGTAATGGGGGGGTGTTATCTCTTTTGTCGAAAATCAGCCGTTTTTGCTCGAACATTAAATGCCTCCAAATGGTATTTATTTCACTTCCCGAGCCCCTGGAAGCATGAAAATCACTTTAAACATGCTAATTTTAGCTCTAACACTGATGATCCACCTACAAATGTGAACTGACGTTCAAAAATAAAACATTTGAAAACGGACCATTTTCCACATTTCTGAAGCATGACGTAATGGGGGGGTGTTATCTCTTTTGTCGAAAATCAGCCGTTTTTGCTCGAACATTAAATGCCTCCAAATGGTATTTAATTAACTTCCCGGGGTGAAGAAACCCTTTTTGAGAACTCAGAGTGAGTAAATTGGCCATTTTCATGCACTTTTAACCATTCCATAAATCTTGTGTTTTGGGCCCCTGGAAGCATGAAAATCACTTTAAACATGCTAATTTTAGCTCTAACACTGATGATCCACCTACAAATGTGAACTGACGTTCAAAAATAAAACATTTGAAAACGGACCATTTTCCACATTTCTGAAGCATGACGTAATGGGGGGGTGTTATCTCTTTTGTCGAAAATCAGCCGTTTTTGCTCGAACATTAAATGCCTCCAAATGGTATTTATTTCACTTCCCGAACCCCTGGAAGCATGAAAATCACTTTAAACATGCTAATTTTAGCTCTAACACTGATGATCCACCTACAAATGTGAACTGACGTTCAAAAATAAAACATTTGAAAACGGACCATTTTCCACATTTCTGAAGCATGACGTAATGGGGGGTGTTATCTCTTTTGTCGAAAATCAGCCGTTTTTGCTCAAACATTAAATGCCTCCAAATGGTATTTATTTCACTTCCCGAGCCCCTGGAAGCATGAAAATCACTTTAAACATGCTAATTTTAGCTCTAACACTGATGATCCACCTACAAATGTGAACTGACGTTCAAAAATAAAACATTTGCAAACGGACCATTTTCCACATTTCTGAAGCATGACGTAATGGGGGGGTGTTATCTCTTTTGTCGAAAATCAGCCGTTTTTGCTCAAACATTAAATGCCTCCAAATGGTATTTATTTCACTTCCCGAGCCCCTGGAAGCATGAAAATCACTTTAAACATGCTAATTTTAGCTCTAACACTGATGATCCACCTACAAATGTGAACTGACGTTCAAAAATAAAACATTTGAAAACGGACCATTTTCCACATTTCTGAAGCATGACGTAATGGGGGGGTTTATCTCTTTTGTCGAAAATCAGCCGTTTTTGCTCGAACATTAAATGCCTCCAAATGGTATTTAATTAACTTCCCGAGCCCCTGGAAGCATGAAAATCACTTTAAACATGCTAATTTTAGCTCTAACACTGATGATCCACCTACAAATGTGAACTGACGTTCAAAAATAAAACATTTGAAAACGGACCATTTTCCACATTTCTGAAGCATGACGTAATGGGGGGGTGTTATCTCTTTTGTCGAAAATCAGCCGTTTTTGGTCGAACATTAAATGCCTCCAAATGGTATTTAATTAACTTCCCGAGCCCCTGGAAGCATGAAAATCACTTTAAACATGCTAATTTTAGCTCTAACACTGATGATCCACCTACAAATGTGAACTGACGTTCAAAAATAAAACATTTGAAAACGGACCATTTTCCACATTTCTGAAGCATGACGTAATGGGGGGGTGTTATCTCTTTTGTCGAAAATCAGCCGTTTTTGCTCGAACATTAAATGCCTCCAAATGGTATTTAATTAACTTCCCGGGGTAAAGAAACCCTTTTTGAGAACTCAGAGTGAGTAAATTGGCCATTTTCATGCACTTTTAACCATTCCATAAATCTTGTGTTTTGGGCCCCTGGAAGCATGAAAATCACTTTAAACATGCTAATTTTAGCTCTAACACTGATGATCCACCTACAAATGTGAACTGACGTTCAAAAATAAAACATTTGAAAACGGACCATTTTCCACATTTCTGAAGCATGACGTAATGGGGGGTGTTATCTCTTTTGTCGAAAATCAGCCGTTTTTGCTCGAACATTAAATGCCTCCAAATGGTATTTAATTAACTTCCCGAGCCCCTGGAAGCATGAAAATCACTTTAAACATGCTAATTTTAGCTCTAACACTGATGATCCACCTACAAATGTGAACTGACGTTCAAAAATAAAACATTTGAAAACGGACCATTTTCCACATTTCTGAAGCATGATGTAATGGGGGGGGTGTTATCTCTTTTGTCGAAAATCAGCCGTTTTTGCTCGAACATTAAATGCCTCCAAATGGTATTTAATTAACTTCCCGGGGTGAAGAAACCCTTTTTGAGAACTCAGAGTGAGTAAATTGGCCATTTTCATGCACTTTTAACCATTCCATAAATCTTGTGTTTTGGGCCCCTGGAAGCATGAAAATCACTTTAAACATGCTAATTTTAGCTCTAACACTGATGATCCACCTACAAATGTGAACTGACGTTCAAAAATAAAACATTTGAAAACGGACCATTTTCCACATTTCTGAAGCATGACGTAATGGGGGGGTGTTATCTCTTTTGTCGAAAATCAGCCGTTTTTGCTCGAACATTAAATGCCTCCAAATGGTATTTATTTCACTTCCCGAACCCCTGGAAGCATGAAAATCACTTTAAACATGCTAATTTTAGCTCTAACACTGATGATCCACCTACAAATGTGAACTGACGTTCAAAAATAAAACATTTGAAAACGGACCATTTTCCACATTTCTGAAGCATGACGTAATGGGGGGGTGTTATCTCTTTTGTCGAAAATCATCCGTTTTTGCTCAAACATTAAATGCCTCCAAATGGTATTTATTTCACTTCCCGAGCCCCTGGAAGCATGAAAATCACTTTAAACATGCTAATTTTAGCTCTAACACTGATGATCCACCTACAAATGTGAACTGACGTTCAAAAATAAAACATTTGCAAACGGACCATTTTCCACATTTCTGAAGCATGACGTAATGGGGGGGTGTTATCTCTTTTGTCGAAAATCAGCCGTTTTTGCTCGAACATTAAATGCCTCCAAATGGTATTTATTTCACTTCCCGAGCCCCTGGAAGCATGAAAATCACTTTAAACATGCTAATTTTAGCTCTAACACTGATGATCCACCTACAAATGTGAACTGACGTTCAAAAATAAAACATTTGAAAACGGACCATTTTCCACATTTCTGAAGCATGACGTAATGGGGGGGTGTTATCTCTTTTGTCGAAAATCAGCTGTTTTTGCTCGAACATTAAATGCCTCCAAATGGTATTTAATTAACTTCCCGAGCCCCTGGAAGCATGAAAATCACTTTAAACATGCTAATTTTAGCTCTAACACTGATGATCCACCTACAAATGTGAACTGACGTTCAAAAATAAAACATTTGAAAACGGACCATTTTCCACATTTCTGAAGCATGACGTAATGGGGGGGTGTTATCTCTTTTGTCGAAAATCAGCCGTTTTTGCTCAAACATTAAATGCCTCCAAATGGTATTTAATTAACTTCCCGAGCCCCTGGAAGCATGAAAATCACTTTAAACATGCTAATTTTAGCTCTAACACTGATGATCCACCTACAAATGTGAACTGACGTTCAAAAATAAAACATTTGAAAACGGACCATTTTCCACATTTCTGAAGCATGACGTAATGGGGGGGTGTTATCTCTTTTGTCGAAAATCAGCCGTTTTTGCTCGAACATTAAATGCCTCCAAATGGTATTTAATTAACTTCCCGGGGTAAAGAAACCCTTTTTGAGAACTCAGAGTGAGTAAATTGGCCATTTTCATGCACTTTTAACCATTCCATAAATCTTGTGTTTTGGGCCCCTGGAAGCATGAAAATCACTTTAAACATGCTAATTTTAGCTCTAACACTGATAATCCACCTACAAATGTGAACTGACGTTCAAAAATAAAACATTTGAAAACGGACCATTTTCCACATTTCTGAAGCATGACGTAATGGGGGGGTGTTATCTCTTTTGTCGAAAATCAGCCGTTTTTGCTCGAACATTAAATGCCTCCAAATGGTATTTAATTAACTTCCCGAGTCCCTGGAAGCATGAAAATCACTTTAAACATGCTAATTTTAGCTCTAACACTGATGATCCACCTACAAATGTGAACTGACGTTCAAAAATAAAACATTTGAAAACGGACCATTTTCCACATTTCTGAAGCATGACGAAATGGGGGGGTGTTATCTCTTTTGTCGAAAATCAGCCGTTTTTGCTCGAACATTAAATGCCTCCAAATGGTATTTAATTAACTTCCCGGGGTGAAGAAACCCTTTTTGAGAACTCAGAGTGAGTACATTGGCCATTTGCATGCACTTTTAACCATTCCATAAATCTTGTGTTCTGGGCCCCTGGAAGCATGAAAATCACTTTAAACATGCTAATTTTAGCTCTAACACTGATGATCCACCTACAAATGTGAACTGACTTTCAAAAATAAAACATTTGAAAACGGACCATTTTCCACATTTCTGAAGCATGACGTAATGGGGGGGTGTTATCTCTTTTGTCGAAAATCAGCCGTTTTTGCTCGAACATTAAATGCCTCCAAATGGTATTTAATTAACTTCCCGAGCCCCTGGAAGCATGAAAATCACTTTAAACATGCTAATTTTAGCTCTAACACTGATGATCCACCTACAAATGTGAACTGACGTTCAAAAATAAAACATTTGAAAACGGATCATTTTCCACATTTCTGAAGCATGACGTAATGGGGGGGTGTTATCTCTTTTGTCGAAAATCAGCCGTTTTTGCTCGAACATTAAATGCCTCCAAATGGTATTTAATTAACTTCCCGGGGTGAAGAAACCCTTTTTGAGAACTCAGAGTGAGTAAATTGGCCATTTTCATGCACTTTTAACCATTCCATAAATCTTGTGTTTTGGGCCCCTGGAAGCATGAAAATCACTTTAAACATGCTAATTTTAGCTCTAACACTGATGATCCACCTACAAATGTGAACTGACGTTCAAAAATAAAACATTTGAAAACGGACCATTTTCCACATTTCTGAAGCATGACGTAATGGGGGGGTGTTATCTCTTTTGTCGAAAATCAGCCGTTTTTGCTCGAACATTAAATGCCTCCAAATGGTATTTAATTAACTTCCCGAGCCCCTGGAAGCATGAAAATCACTTTAAACATGCTAATTTTAGCTCTAACACTGATGATCCACCTACAAATGTGAACTGACGTTCAAAAATAAAACATTTGAAAACGGACCATTTTCCACATTTCTGAAGCATGACGTAATGGGGGGGTGTTATCTCTTTTGTCGAAAATCAGCCGTTTTTGCTCGAACATTAAATGCCTCCAAATGGTATTTATTTCACTTCCCGGGGTGAAGAAACCCTTTTTGAGAACTCAGAGTGAGTAAATTGGCCATTTTCATGCACTTTTAACCATTCCATTAATCTTGTGTTTTGGGCCCCTGGAAGCATGAAAATCACTTTAAACATGCTAATTTTAGCTCTAACACTGATGATCCACCTACAAATGTGAACTGACGTTCAAAAATAAAACATTTGAAAACGGACCATTTTCCACATTTCTGAAGCATGACGTAATGGGGGGGTGTTATCTCTTTTGTCGAAAATCAGCCGTTTTTGCTCGAACATTAAATGCCTCCAAATGGTATTTAATTAACTTCCCGGGGTGAAGAAACCCTTTTTGAGAACTCAGAGTGAGTAAATTGGCCATTTTCATGCACTTTTAACCATTCCATAAATCTTGTGTTTTGGGCCCCTGGAAGCATGAAAATCACTTTAAACATGCTAATTTTAGCTCTAACACTGATGATCCACCTACAAATGTGAACTGACGTTCAAAAATAAAACATTTGAAAACGGACCATTTTCCACATTTCTGAAGCATGACGTAATGGGGGGGTGTTATCTCTTTTGTCGAAAATCAGCCGTTTTTGCTCGAACATTAAATGCCTCCAAATGGTATTTAATTAACTTCCCGGGGTGAAGAAACCCTTTTTGAGAACTCAGAGTGAGTAAATTGGCCATTTTCATGCACTTTTAACCATTCCATAAATCTTGTGTTTTGGGCCCCTGGAAGCTTGAAAATCACTTTAAACATGCTAATTTTAGCTCTAACACTGATGATCCACCTACAAATGTGAACTGACGTTCAAAAATAAAACATTTGAAAACGGACCATTTTCCACATTTCTGAAGCATGACGTAATGGGGGGGTGTTATCTCTTTTGTCGAAAATCAGTTTTTTTTGCTCGAACATTAAATGCCTCCAAATGGTATTTAATTAACTTCCCGAGCCCCTGGAAGCATGAAAATCACTTTAAACATGCTAATTTTAGCTCTAACACTGATGATCCACCTACAAATGTGAACTGACGTTCAAAAATAAAACATTTGAAAACGGACCATTTTCCACATTTCTGAAGCATGACGTAATGGGGGGGTGTTATCTCTTTTGTCGAAAATCAGCCGTTTTTGCTCGAACATTAAATGCCTCCAAATGGTATTTAATTAACTTCCCGAGCCCCTGGAAGCATGAAAATCACTTTAAACATGCTAATTTTAGCTCTAACACTGATGATCCACCTACAAATGTGAACTGACGTTCAAAAATAAAAACATTTGAAACCGGACCATTTTCCACATTTCTGAAGCATGACGTAATGGGGGGGGTGTTATCTCTTTTGTCGAAAATCAGCCGTTTTTGCTCGAACATTAAATGCCTCCAAATGGTATTTATTTCACTTCCCGAGCCCCTGGAAGCATGAAAATCACTTTAAACATGCTAATTTTAGCTCTAACACTGATGATCCACCTACAAATGTGAACTGACGTTCAAAAATAAAACATTGGAAAACGGACCATTTTCCACATTTCTGAAGCATGACGTAATGGGGGGGTGTTATCTCTTTTGTCGAAAATCAGCCGTTTTTGCTCGAACATTAAATGCCTCCAAATGGTATTTAATTAACTTCCCGGGGTGAAGAAACCCTTTTTGAGAACTCAGAGTGAGTAAATTGGCCATTTTCATGCACTTTTAACCATTCCATAAATCTTGTGTTTTGGGCCCCTGGAAGCATGAAAATCACTTTAAACATGCTAATTTTAGCTCTAACACTGATGATCCACCTACAAATGTGAACTGACGTTCAAAAATAAAACATTTGAAAACGGACCATTTTCCACATTTCTGAAGCATGACGTAATGGGGGGGTGTTATCTCTTTTGTCGAAAATCAGCCGTTTTTGCTCGAACATTAAATGCCTCCAAATGGTATTTAATTAACTTCCCGAGCCCCTGGAAGCATGAAAATCACTTTAAACATGCTAATTTTAGCTCTAACACTGATGATCCACCTACAAATGTGAACTGACGTTCAAAAATAAAACATTTGAAAACGGACCATTTTCCACATTTCTGAAGCATGACGTAATGGGGGGGTGTTATCTCTTTTGTCGAAAATCAGCCGTTTTTGCTCGAACATTAAATGCCTCCAAATGGTATTTAATTAACTTCCCGGGGTGAAGAAACCCTTTTTGAGAACTCAGAGTGAGTAAATTGGCCATTTTCATGCACTTTTAACCATTCCATAAATCTTGTGTTTTGGGCCCCTGGAAGCATGAAAATCACTTTAAACATGCTAATTTTAGCTCTAACACTGATGATCCACCTACAAATGTGAACTGACGTTCAAAAATAAAACATTTGAAAACGGACCATTTTCCACATTTCTGAAGCATGACGTAATGGGGGGGTGTTATCTCTTTTGTCGAAAATCAGCCGTTTTTGCTCGAACATTAAATGCCTCCAAATGGTATTTATTTCACTTCCCGAGCCCCTGGAAGCATGAAAATCACTTTAAACATGCTAATTTTAGCTCTAACACTGATGATCCACCTACAAATGTGAACTGACGTTCAAAAATAAAACATTTGAAAACGGACCATTTTCCACATTTCTGAAGCATGACGTAATGGGGGGGTGTTATCTCTTTTGTCGAAAATCAGCTGTTTTTGCTCGAACATTAAATGCCTCCAAATGGTATTTAATTAACTTCCCGAGCCCCTGGAAGCATGAAAATCACTTTAAACATGCTAATTTTAGCTCTAACACTGATGATCCACCTACAAATGTGAACTGACGTTCAAAAATAAAACATTTGAAAACGGACCATTTTCCACATTTCTGAAGCATGACGTAATGGGGGGGTGTTATCTCTTTTGTCGAAAATCAGCCGTTTTTGCTCAAACATTAAATGCCTCCAAATGGTATTTAATTAACTTCCCGAGCCCCTGGAAGCATGAAAATCACTTTAAACATGCTAATTTTAGCTCTAACACTGATGATCCACCTACAAATGTGAACTGACGTTCAAAAATAAAACATTTGAAAACGGACCATTTTCCACATTTCTGAAGCATGACGTAATGGGGGGGTGTTATCTCTTTTGTCGAAAATCAGCCGTTTTTGCTCGAACATTAAATGCCTCCAAATGGTATTTAATTAACTTCCCGGGGTAAAGAAACCCTTTTTGAGAACTCAGAGTGAGTAAATTGGCCATTTTCATGCACTTTTAACCATTCCATAAATCTTGTGTTTTGGGCCCCTGGAAGCATGAAAATCACTTTAAACATGCTAATTTTAGCTCTAATACTGATGATCCACCTACAAATGTGAACTGACGTTCAAAAATAAAACATTTGAAAACGGACCATTTTCCACATTTCTGAAGCATGACGTAATGGGGGGGTGTTATCTCTTTTGTCGAAAATCAGCCGTTTTTGCTCGAACATTAAATGCCTCCAAATGGTATTTAATTAACTTCCCGAGCCCCTGGAAGCATGAAAATCACTTTAAACATGCTAATTTTAGCTCTAACACTGATGATCCACCTACAAATGTGAACTGACGTTCAAAAATAAAACATTTGAAAACGGACCATTTTCCACATTTCTGAAGCATGACGAAATGGGGGGGTGTTATCTCTTTTGTCGAAAATCAGCCGTTTTTGCTCGAACATTAAATGCCTCCAAATGGTATTTAATTAACTTCCCGGGGTGAAGAAACCCTTTTTGAGAACTCAGAGTGAGTACATTGGCCATTTGCATGCACTTTTAACCATTCCATAAATCTTGTGTTCTGGGCCCCTGGAAGCATGAAAATCACTTTAAACATGCTAATTTTAGCTCTAACACTGATGATCCACCTACAAATGTGAACTGACTTTCAAAAATAAAACATTTGAAAACGGACCATTTTCCACATTTCTGAAGCATGACGTAATGGGGGGGTGTTATCTCTTTTGTCGAAAATCAGCCGTTTTTGCTCGAACATTAAATGCCTCCAAATGGTATTTAATTAACTTCCCGAGCCCCTGGAAGCATGAAAATCACTTTAAACATGCTAATTTTAGCTCTAACACTGATGATCCACCTACAAATGTGAACTGACGTTCAAAAATAAAACATTTGAAAACGGATCATTTTCCACATTTCTGAAGCATGACGTAATGGGGGGGTGTTATCTCTTTTGTCGAAAATCAGCCGTTTTTGCTCGAACATTAAATGCCTCCAAATGGTATTTAATTAACTTCCCGGGGTGAAGAAACCCTTTTTGAGAACTCAGAGTGAGTAAATTGGCCATTTTCATGCACTTTTAACCATTCCATAAATCTTGTGTTTTGGGCCCCTGGAAGCATGAAAATCACTTTAAACATGCTAATTTTAGCTCTAACACTGATGATCCACCTACAAATGTGAACTGACGTTCAAAAATAAAACATTTGAAAACGGACCATTTTCCACATTTCTGAAGCATGACGTAATGGGGGGGTGTTATCTCTTTTGTCGAAAATCAGCCGTTTTTGCTCGAACATTAAATGCCTCCAAATGGTATTTAATTAACTTCCCGAGCCCCTGGAAGCATGAAAATCACTTTAAACATGCTAATTTTAGCTCTAACACTGATGATCCACCTACAAATGTGAACTGACGTTCAAAAATAAAACATTTGAAAACGGACCATTTTCCACATTTCTGAAGCATGACGTAATGGGGGGGTGTTATCTCTTTTGTCGAAAATCAGCCGTTTTTGCTCGAACATTAAATGCCTCCAAATGGTATTTATTTCACTTCCCGGGGTGAAGAAACCCTTTTTGAGAACTCAGAGTGAGTAAATTGGCCATTTTCATGCACTTTTAACCATTCCATTAATCTTGTGTTTTGGGCCCCTGGAAGCATGAAAATCACTTTAAACATGCTAATTTTAGCTCTAACACTGATGATCCACCTACAAATGTGAACTGACGTTCAAAAATAAAACATTTGAAAACGGACCATTTTCCACATTTCTGAAGCATGACGTAATGGGGGGGTGTTATCTCTTTTGTCGAAAATCAGCCGTTTTTGCTCGAACATTAAATGCCTCCAAATGGTATTTAATTAACTTCCCGGGGTGAAGAAACCCTTTTTGAGAACTCAGAGTGAGTAAATTGGCCATTTTCATGCACTTTTAACCATTCCATAAATCTTGTGTTTTGGGCCCCTGGAAGCATGAAAATCACTTTAAACATGCTAATTTTAGCTCTAACACTGATGATCCACCTACAAATGTGAACTGACGTTCAAAAATAAAACATTTGAAAACGGACCATTTTCCACATTTCTGAAGCATGACGTAATGGGGGGGTGTTATCTCTTTTGTCGAAAATCAGCCGTTTTTGCTCGAACATTAAATGCCTCCAAATGGTATTTAATTAACTTCCCGGGGTGAAGAAACCCTTTTTGAGAACTCAGAGTGAGTAAATTGGCCATTTTCATGCACTTTTAACCATTCCATAAATCTTGTGTTTTGGGCCCCTGGAAGCATGAAAATCACTTTAAACATGCTAATTTTAGCTCTAACACTGATGATCCACCTACAAATGTGAACTGACGTTCAAAAATAAAACATTTGAAAACGGACCATTTTCCACATTTCTGAAGCATGACGTAATGGGGGGGTGTTATCTCTTTTGTCGAAAATCAGTTTTTTTTGCTCGAACATTAAATGCCTCCAAATGGTATTTAATTAACTTCCCGAGCCCCTGGAAGCATGAAAATCACTTTAAACATGCTAATTTTAGCTCTAACACTGATGATCCACCTACAAATGTGAACTGACGTTCAAAAATAAAACATTTGAAAACGGACCATTTTCCACATTTCTGAAGCATGACGTAATGGGGGGGTGTTATCTCTTTTGTCGAAAATCAGCCGTTTTTGCTCGAACATTAAATGCCTCCAAATGGTATTTAATTAACTTCCCGAGCCCCTGGAAGCATGAAAATCACTTTAAACATGCTAATTTTAGCTCTAACACTGATGATCCACCTACAAATGTGAACTGACGTTCAAAAATAAAAACATTTGAAAACGGACCATTTTCCACATTTCTGAAGCATGACGTAATGGGGGGGTGTTATCTCTTTTGTCGAAAATCAGCCGTTTTTGCTCGAACATTAAATGCCTCCAAATGGTATTTATTTCACTTCCCGAGCCCCTGGAAGCATGAAAATCACTTTAAACATGCTAATTTTAGCTCTAACACTGATGATCCACCTACAAATGTGAACTGACGTTCAAAAATAAAACATTGGAAAACGGACCATTTTCCACATTTCTGAAGCATGACGTAATGGGGGGGTGTTATCTCTTTTGTCGAAAATCAGCCGTTTTTGCTCGAACATTAAATGCCTCCAAATGGTATTTAATTAACTTCCCGGGGTGAAGAAACCCTTTTTGAGAACTCAGAGTGAGTAAATTGGCCATTTTCATGCACTTTTAACCATTCCATAAATCTTGTGTTTTGGGCCCCTGGAAGCATGAAAATCACTTTAAACATGATAATTTTAGCTCTAACACTGATGATCCACCTACAAATGTGAACTGACGTTCAAAAATAAAACATTTGAAAACGGACCATTTTCCACATTTCTGAAGCATGACGTAATGGGGGGGTGTTATCTCTTTTGTCGAAAATCAGCCGTTTTTGCTCGAACATTAAATGCCTCCAAATGGTATTTATTTCACTTCCCGAACCCCTGGAAGCATGAAAATCACTTTAAACATGCTAATTTTAGCTCTAACACTGATGATCCACCTACAAATGTGAACTGACGTTCAAAAATAAAACATTTGAAAACGGACCATTTTCCACATTTCTGAAGCATGACGTAATGGGGGGGTGTTATCTCTTTTGTCGAAAATCAGCCGTTTTTGCTCAAACATTAAATGCCTCCAAATGGTATTTATTTCACTTCCCGAGCCCCTGGAAGCATGAAAATCACTTTAAACATGCTAATTTTAGCTCTAACACTGATGATCCACCTACAAATGTGAACTGACGTTCAAAAATAAAACATTTGCAAACGGACCATTTTCCACATTTCTGAAGCATGACGTAATGGGGGGGTGTTATCTCTTTTGTCGAAAATCAGCCGTTTTTGCTCGAACCTTAAATGCCTCCAAATGGTATTTATTTCACTTCCCGAGCCCCTGGAAGCATGAAAATCACTTTAAACATGCTAATTTTAGCTCTAACACTGATGATCCACCTACAAATGTGAACTGACGTTCAAAAATAAAACATTTGAAAACGGACCATTTTCCACATTTCTGAAGCATGACGTAATGGGGGGGGTGTTATCTCTTTTGTCGAAAATCAGCCGTTTTTGCTTGAACATTAAATGCCTCCAAATGGTATTTAATTAACTTCCCGAGCCCCTGGAAGCATGAAAATCACTTTAAACATGCTAATTTTAGCTCTAACACTGATGATCCACCTACAAATGTGAACTGACGTTCAAAAATAAAACATTTGAAAACGGACCATTTTCCACATTTCTGAAGCATGACGTAATGGGGGGGTGTTATCTCTTTTGTCGAAAATCAGCCGTTTTTGCTCGAACATTAAATGCCTCCAAATGGTATTTAATTAACTTCCCGGGGTGAAGAAACCCTTTTTGAGAACTCAGAGTGAGTAAATTGGCCATTTTCATGCACTTTTAACCATTCCATAAATCTTGTGTTTTGGGCCCCTGGAAGCATGAAAATCACTTTAAACATGCTAATTTTAGCTCTAACACTGATGATCCACCTACAAATGTGAACTGACGTTCAAAAATAAAACATTTGAAAACGGACCATTTTCCACATTTCTGAAGCATGACGTAATGGGGGGGTGTTATCTCTTTTGTCGAAAATCAGCCGTTTTTGCTCGAACATTAAATGCCTCCAAATGGTATTTAATTAACTTCCCGAGCCCCTGGAAGCATGAAAATCACTTTAAACATGCTAATTTTAGCTCTAACACTGATGATCCACCTACAAATGTGAACTGACGTTCAAAAATAAAACATTTGAAAACGGACCATTTTCCACATTTCTGAAGCATGACGTAATGGGGGGGTGTTATCTCTTTTGTCGAAAATCAGCCGTTTTTGCTCGAACATTAAATGCCTCCAAATGGTATTTAATTAACTTCCCGGGGTGAAGAAACCCTTTTTGAGAACTCAGAGTGAGTAAATTGGCCATTTTCATGCACTTTTAACCATTCCATAAATCTTGTGTTTTGGGCCCCTGGAAGCATGAAAATCACTTTAAACATGCTAATTTTAGCTCTAACACTGATGATCCACCTACAAATGTGAACTGACGTTCAAAAATAAAACATTTGAAAACGGACCATTTTCCACATTTCTGAAGCATGACGTAATGGGGGGGTGTTATCTCTTTTGTCGAAAATCAGCCGTTTTTGCTCGAACATTAAATGCCTCCAAATGGTATTTAATTAACTTCCCGAGCCCCTGGAAGCATGAAAATCACTTTAAACATGCTAATTTTAGCTCTAACACTGATGATCCACCTACAAATGTGAACTGACGTTCAAAAATAAAACATTTGAAAACGGACCATTTTCCACATTTCTGAAGCATGACGTAATGGGGGGGTGTTATCTCTTTTGTCGAAAATCAGCCGTTTTTGCTCGAACATTAAATGCCTCCAAATGGTATTTAATTAACTTCCCGGGGTGAAGAAACCCTTTTTGAGAACTCAGAGTGAGTAAATTGGCCATTTTCATGCACTTTTAACCATTCCATAAATCTTGTGTTTTGGGCCCCTGGAAGCATGAAAATCACTTTAAACATGCTAATTTTAGCTCTAACACTGATGATCCACCTACAAATGTGAACTGACGTTCAAAAATAAAACATTTGAAAACGGACCATTTTCCACATTTCTGAAGCATGACGTAATGGGGGGGTGTTATCTCTTTTGTCGAAAATCTGCCGTTTTTGCTCGAACATTAAATGCCTCCAAATGGTATTTAATTAACTTCCTGAGCCCCTGGAAGCATGTAAATCACTTTAAACATGCTAATTTTAGCTCTAACACTGATGATCCACCTACAAATGTGAACTGACGTTCAAAAATAAAACATTTGAAAACGGACCATTTTCCACATTTCTGAAGCATGACGTAATGGGGGGGTGTTATCTCTTTTGTCGAAAATCAGCCGTTTTTGCTCGAACATTAAATGCCTCCAAATGGTATTTAATTAACTTCCCGAGCCCCTGGAAGCATGAAAATCACTTTAAACATGCTAATTTTAGCTCTAACACTGATGATCCACCTACAAATGTGAACTGACGTTCAAAAATAAAACATTTGAAAACGGACCATTTTCCACATTTCTGAAGCATGACGTAATGGGGGGTGTTATCTCTTTTGTCGAAAATCAGCCGTTTTTGCTCGAACATTAAATGCCTCCAAATGGTATTTATTTCACTTCCTGGGGTGAAGAAACCCTTTTTGAGAACTCAGAGTGAGTAAATTGGCCATTTTCATGCACTTTTAACCATTCCATTAATCTTGTGTTTTGGGCCCCTGGAAGCATGAAAATCACTTTAAACATGCTAATTTTAGCTCTAACACTGATGATCCACCTACAAATGTGAACTGACGTTCAAAAATAAAACATTTGAAAACGGACCATTTTCCACATTTCTGAAGCATGACGTAATGGGGGGGTGTTATCTCTTTTGTCGAAAATCAGCCGTTTTTGCTCGAACATTAAATGCCTCCAAATGGTATTTAATTAACTTCCCGGGGTGAAGAAACCCTTTTTGAGAACTCAGAGTGAGTAAATTGGCCATTTTCATGCACTTTTATCCATTCCATAAATCTTGTGTTTTGGGCCCCTGGAAGCATGAAAATCACTTTAAACATGCTAATTTTAGCTCTAACACTGATGATCCACCTACAAATGTGAACTGACGTTCAAAAATAAAACATTTGAAAACGGACCATTTTCCACATTTCTGAAGCATGACGTAATGGGGGGGTGTTATCTCTTTTGTCGAAAATCAGCCGTTTTTGCTCGAACATTAAATGCCTCCAAATGGTATTTAATTAACTTCCCGGGGTGAAGAAACCCTTTTTGAGAACTCAGAGTGAGTAAATTGGCCATTTTCATGCACTTTTAACCATTCCATAAATCTTGTGTTTTGGGCCCCTGGAAGCATGAAAATCACTTTAAACATGCTAATTTTAGCTCTAACACTGATGATCCACCTACAAATGTGAACTGACGTTCAAAAATAAAACATTTGAAAACGGACCATTTTCCACATTTCTGAAGCATGACGTAATGGGGGAGTGTTATCTCTTTTGTCGAAAATCAGTTTTTTTTGCTCGAACATTAAATGCCTCCAAATGGTATTTAATTAACTTCCCGAGCCCCTGGAAGCATGAAAATCACTTTAAACATGCTAATTTTAGCTCTAACACTGATGATCCACCTACAAATGTGAACTGACGTTCAAAAATAAAACATTTGAAAACGGACCATTTTCCACATTTCTGAAGCATGACGTAATGGGGGGGTGTTATCTCTTTTGTCGAAAATCAGCCGTTTTTGCTCGAACATTAAATGCCTCCAAATGGTATTTAATTAACTTCCCGAGCCCCTGGAAGCATGAAAATCACTTTAAACATGCTAATTTTAGCTCTAACACTGATGATCCACCTACAAATGTGAACTGACGTTCAAAAATAAAACATTTGAAAACGGACCATTTTCCACATTTCTGAAGCATGACGTAATGGGGGGGTGTTATCTCTTTTGTCGAAAATCAGCCGTTTTTGCTCGAACATTAAATGCCTCCAAATGGTATTTATTTCACTTCCCGGGGTGAAGAAACCCTTTTTGAGAACTCAGAGTGAGTAAATTGGCCATTTTCATGCACTTTTAACCATTCCATTAATCTTGTGTTTTGGGCCCCTGGAAGCATGAAAATCACTTTAAACATGCTAATTTTAGCTCTAACACTGATGATCCACCTACAAATGTGAACTGACGTTCAAAAATAAAACATTTGAAAACGGACCATTTTCCACATTTCTGAAGCATGACGTAATGGGGGGGTGTTATCTCTTTTGTCGAAAATCAGCCGTTTTTGCTCGAACATTAAATGCCTCCAAATGGTATTTAATTAACTTCCCGGGGTGAAGAAACCCTTTTTGAGAACTCAGAGTGAGTAAATTGGCCATTTTCATGCACTTTTAACCATTCCATAAATCTTGTGTTTTGGGCCCCTGGAAGCATGAAAATCACTTTAAACATGCTAATTTTAGCTCTAACACTGATGATCCACCTACAAATGTGAACTGACGTTCAAAAATAAAACATTTGAAAACGGACCATTTTCCACATTTCTGAAGCATGACGTAATGGGGGGGTGTTATCTCTTTTGTCGAAAATCAGCCGTTTTTGCTCGAACATTAAATGCCTCCAAATGGTATTTAATTAACTTCCCGGGGTGAAGAAACCCTTTTTGAGAACTCAGAGTGAGTAAATTGGCCATTTTCATGCACTTTTAACCATTCCATAAATCTTGTGTTTTGGGCCCCTGGAAGCATGAAAATCACTTTAAACATGCTAATTTTAGCTCTAACACTGATGATCCACCTACAAATGTGAACTGACGTTCAAAAATAAAACATTTGAAAACGGACCATTTTCCACATTTCTGAAGCATGACGTAATGGGGGGGTGTTATCTCTTTTGTCGAAAATCAGTTTTTTTTGCTCGAACATTAAATGCCTCCAAATGGTATTTAATTAACTTCCCGAGCCCCTGGAAGCATGAAAATCACTTTAAACATGCTAATTTTAGCTCTAACACTGATGATCCACCTACAAATGTGAACTGACGTTCAAAAATAAAACATTTGAAAACGGACCATTTTCCACATTTCTGAAGCATGACGTAATGGGGGGGTGTTATCTCTTTTGTCGAAAATCAGCCGTTTTTGCTCGAACATTAAATGCCTCCAAATGGTATTTAATTAACTTCCCGAGCCCCTGGAAGCATGAAAATCACTTTAAACATGCTAATTTTAGCTCTAACACTGATGATCCACCTACAAATGTGAACTGACGTTCAAAAATAAAAACATTTGAAAACGGACCATTTTCCACATTTCTGAAGCATGACGTAATGGGGGGGTGTTATCTCTTTTGTCGAAAATCAGCCGTTTTTGCTCGAACATTAAATGCCTCCAAATGGTATTTATTTCACTTCCCGAGCCCCTGGAAGCATGAAAATCACTTTAAACATGCTAATTTTAGCTCTAACACTGATGATCCACCTACAAATGTGAACTGACGTTCAAAAATAAAACATTGGAAAACGGACCATTTTCCACATTTCTGAAGCATGACGTAATGGGGGGGTGTTATCTCTTTTGTCGAAAATCAGCCGTTTTTGCTCGAACATTAAATGCCTCCAAATGGTATTTAATTAACTTCCCGGGGTGAAGAAACCCTTTTTGAGAACTCAGAGTGAGTAAATTGGCCATTTTCATGCACTTTTAACCATTCCATAAATCTTGTGTTTTGGGCCCCTGGAAGCATGAAAATCACTTTAAACATGCTAATTTTAGCTCTAACACTGATGATCCACCTACAAATGTGAACTGACGTTCAAAAATAAAACATTTGAAAACGGACCATTTTCCACATTTCTGAAGCATGACGTAATGGGGGGGTGTTATCTCTTTTGTCGAAAATCAGCCGTTTTTGCTCGAACATTAAATGCCTCCAAATGGTATTTAATTAACTTCCCGAGCCCCTGGAAGCATGAAAATCACTTTAAACATGCTAATTTTAGCTCTAACACTGATGATCCACCTACAAATGTGAACTGACGTTCAAAAATAAAACATTTGAAAACGGACCATTTTCCACATTTCTGAAGCATGACGTAATGGGGGGGTGTTATCTCTTTTGTCGAAAATCAGCCGTTTTTGCTCGAACATTAAATGCCTCCAAATGGTATTTAATTAACTTCCCGGGGTGAAGAAACCCTTTTTGAGAACTCAGAGTGAGTAAATTGGCCATTTTCATGCACTTTTAACCATTCCATAAATCTTGTGTTTTGGGCCCCTGGAAGCATGAAAATCACTTTAAACATGATAATTTTAGCTCTAACACTGATGATCCACCTACAAATGTGAACTGACGTTCAAAAATAAAACATTTGAAAACGGACCATTTTCCACATTTCTGAAGCATGACGTAATGGGGGGGTGTTATCTCTTTTGTCGAAAATCAGCCGTTTTTGCTCGAACATTAAATGCCTCCAAATGGTATTTATTTCACTTCCCGAACCCCTGGAAGCATGAAAATCACTTTAAACATGCTAATTTTAGCTCTAACACTGATGATCCACCTACAAATGTGAACTGACGTTCAAAAATAAAACATTTGAAAACGGACCATTTTCCACATTTCTGAAGCATGACGTAATGGGGGGGTGTTATCTCTTTTGTCGAAAATCAGCCGTTTTTGCTCAAACATTAAATGCCTCCAAATGGTATTTATTTCACTTCCCGAGCCCCTGGAAGCATGAAAATCACTTTAAACATGCTAATTTTAGCTCTAACACTGATGATCCACCTACAAATGTGAACTGACGTTCAAAAATAAAACATTTGCAAACGGACCATTTTCCACATTTCTGAAGCATGACGTAATGGGGGGGTGTTATCTCTTTTGTCGAAAATCAGCCGTTTTTGCTCGAACCTTAAATGCCTCCAAATGGTATTTATTTCACTTCCCGAGCCCCTGGAAGCATGAAAATCACTTTAAACATGCTAATTTTAGCTCTAACACTGATGATCCACCTACAAATGTGAACTGACGTTCAAAAATAAAACATTTGAAAACGGACCATTTTCCACATTTCTGAAGCATGACGTAATGGGGGGGTGTTATCTCTTTTGTCGAAAATCAGCCGTTTTTGCTTGAACATTAAATGCCTCCAAATGGTATTTAATTAACTTCCCGAGCCCCTGGAAGCATGAAAATCACTTTAAACATGCTAATTTTAGCTCTAACACTGATGATCCACCTACAAATGTGAACTGACGTTCAAAAATAAAACATTTGAAAACGGACCATTTTCCACATTTCTGAAGCATGACGTAATGGGGGGGTGTTATCTCTTTTGTCGAAAATCAGCCGTTTTTGCTCGAACATTAAATGCCTCCAAATGGTATTTAATTAACTTCCCGGGGTGAAGAAACCCTTTTTGAGAACTCAGAGTGAGTAAATTGGCCATTTTCATGCACTTTTAACCATTCCATAAATCTTGTGTTTTGGGCCCCTGGAAGCATGAAAATCACTTTAAACATGCTAATTTTAGCTCTAACACTGATGATCCACCTACAAATGTGAACTGACGTTCAAAAATAAAACATTTGAAAACGGACCATTTTCCACATTTCTGAAGCATGACGTAATGGGGGGGTGTTATCTCTTTTGTCGAAAATCAGCCGTTTTTGCTCGAACATTAAATGCCTCCAAATGGTATTTAATTAACTTCCCGAGCCCCTGGAAGCATGAAAATCACTTTAAACATGCTAATTTTAGCTCTAACACTGATGATCCACCTACAAATGTGAACTGACGTTCAAAAATAAAACATTTGAAAACGGACCATTTTCCACATTTCTGAAGCATGACGTAATGGGGGGGTGTTATCTCTTTTGTCGAAAATCAGCCGTTTTTGCTCGAACATTAAATGCCTCCAAATGGTATTTAATTAACTTCCCGGGGTGAAGAAACCCTTTTTGAGAACTCAGAGTGAGTAAATTGGCCATTTTCATGCACTTTTAACCATTCCATAAATCTTGTGTTTTGGGCCCCTGGAAGCATGAAAATCACTTTAAACATGCTAATTTTAGCTCTAACACTGATGATCCACCTACAAATGTGAACTGACGTTCAAAAATAAAACATTTGAAAACGGACCATTTTCCACATTTCTGAAGCATGACGTAATGGGGGGGTGTTATCTCTTTTGTCGAAAATCAGCCGTTTTTGCTCGAACATTAAATGCCTCCAAATGGTATTTAATTAACTTCCCGAGCCCCTGGAAGCATGAAAATCACTTTAAACATGCTAATTTTAGCTCTAACACTGATGATCCACCTACAAATGTGAACTGACGTTCAAAAATAAAACATTTGAAAACGGACCATTTTCCACATTTCTGAAGCATGACGTAATGGGGGGGTGTTATCTCTTTTGTCGAAAATCAGCCGTTTTTGCTCGAACATTAAATGCCTCCAAATGGTATTTAATTAACTTCCCGGGGTGAAGAAACCCTTTTTGAGAACTCAGAGTGAGTAAATTGGCCATTTTCATGCACTTTTAACCATTCCATAAATCTTGTGTTTTGGGCCCCTGGAAGCATGAAAATCACTTTAAACATGCTAATTTTAGCTCTAACACTGATGATCCACCTACAAATGTGAACTGACGTTCAAAAATAAAACATTTGAAAACGGACCATTTTCCACATTTCTGAAGCATGACGTAATGGGGGGGTGTTATCTCTTTTGTCGAAAATCTGCCGTTTTTGCTCGAACATTAAATGCCTCCAAATGGTATTTAATTAACTTCCCGAGCCCCTGGAAGCATGTAAATCACTTTAAACATGCTAATTTTAGCTCTAACACTGATGATCCACCTACAAATGTGAACTGACGTTCAAAAATAAAACATTTGAAAACGGACCATTTTCCACATTTCTGAAGCATGACGTAATGGGGGGGTGTTATCTCTTTTGTCGAAAATCAGCCGTTTTTGCTCGAACATTAAATGCCTCCAAATGGTATTTAATTAACTTCCCGAGCCCCTGGAAGCATGAAAATCACTTTAAACATGCTAATTTTAGCTCTAACACTGATGATCCACCTACAAATGTGAACTGACGTTCAAAAATAAAACATTTGAAAACGGACCATTTTCCACATTTCTGAAGCATGACGTAATGGGGGGTGTTATCTCTTTTGTCGAAAATCAGCCGTTTTTGCTCGAACATTAAATGCCTCCAAATGGTATTTATTTCACTTCCTGGGGTGAAGAAACCCTTTTTGAGAACTCAGAGTGAGTAAATTGGCCATTTTCATGCACTTTTAACCATTCCATTAATCTTGTGTTTTGGGCCCCTGGAAGCATGAAAATCACTTTAAACATGCTAATTTTAGCTCTAACACTGATGATCCACCTACAAATGTGAACTGACGTTCAAAAATAAAACATTTGAAAACGGACCATTTTCCACATTTCTGAAGCATGACGTAATGGGGGGGTGTTATCTCTTTTGTCGAAAATCAGCCGTTTTTGCTCGAACATTAAATGCCTCCAAATGGTATTTAATTAACTTCCCGGGGTGAAGAAACCCTTTTTGAGAACTCAGAGTGAGTAAATTGGCCATTTTCATGCACTTTTATCCATTCCATAAATCTTGTGTTTTGGGCCCCTGGAAGCATGAAAATCACTTTAAACATGCTAATTTTAGCTCTAACACTGATGATCCACCTACAAATGTGAACTGACGTTCAAAAATAAAACATTTGAAAACGGACCATTTTCCACATTTCTGAAGCATGACGTAATGGGGGGGTGTTATCTCTTTTGTCGAAAATCAGCCGTTTTTGCTCGAACATTAAATGCCTCCAAATGGTATTTAATTAACTTCCCGGGGTGAAGAAACCCTTTTTGAGAACTCAGAGTGAGTAAATTGGCCATTTTCATGCACTTTTAACCATTCCATAAATCTTGTGTTTTGGGCCCCTGGAAGCATGAAAATCACTTTAAACATGCTAATTTTAGCTCTAACACTGATGATCCACCTACAAATGTGAACTGACGTTCAAAAATAAAACATTTGAAAACGGACCATTTTCCACATTTCTGAAGCATGACGTAATGGGGGAGTGTTATCTCTTTTGTCGAAAATCAGTTTTTTTTGCTCGAACATTAAATGCCTCCAAATGGTATTTAATTAACTTCCCGAGCCCCTGGAAGCATGAAAATCACTTTAAACATGCTAATTTTAGCTCTAACACTGATGATCCACCTACAAATGTGAACTGACGTTCAAAAATAAAACATTTGAAAACGGACCATTTTCCACATTTCTGAAGCATGACGTAATGGGGGGGTGTTATCTCTTTTGTCGAAAATCAGCCGTTTTTGCTCGAACATTAAATGCCTCCAAATGGTATTTAATTAACTTCCCGAGCCCCTGGAAGCATGAAAATCACTTTAAACATGCTAATTTTAGCTCTAACACTGATGATCCACCTACAAATGTGAACTGACGTTCAAAAATAAAACATTTGAAAACGGACCATTTTCCACATTTCTGAAGCATGACGTAATGGGGGGGTGTTATCTCTTTTGTCGAAAATCAGCCGTTTTTGCTCGAACATTAAATGCCTCCAAATGGTATTTATTTCACTTCCCGAGCCCCTGGAAGCATGAAAATCACTTTAAACATGCTAATTTTAGCTCTAACACTGATGATCCACCTACAAATGTGAACTGACGTTCAAAAATAAAACATTTGAAAACGGACCATTTTCCACATTTCTGAAGCATGACGTAATGGGGGGGTGTTATCTCTTTTGTCGAAAATCAGCCGTTTTTGCTCGAACATTAAATGCCTCCAAATGGTATTTATTTCACTTCCCGGGGTGAAGAAACCCTTTTTGAGAACTCAGAGTGAGTAAATTGGCCATTTTCATGCACTTTTAACCATTCCATTAATCTTGTGTTTTGGGCCCCTGGAAGCATGAAAATCACTTTAAACATGCTAATTTTAGCTCTAACACTGATGATCCACCTACAAATGTGAACTGACGTTCAAAAATAAAACATTTGAAAACGGACCATTTTCCACATTTCTGAAGCATGACGTAATGGGGGGGTGTTATCTCTTTTGTCGAAAATCAGCCGTTTTTGCTCGAACATTAAATGCCTCCAAATGGTATTTAATTAACTTCCCGGGGTGAAGAAACCCTTTTTGAGAACTCAGAGTGAGTAAATTGGCCATTTTCATGCACTTTTAACCATTCCATAAATCTTGTGTTTTGGGCCCCTGGAAGCATGAAAATCACTTTAAACATGCTAATTTTAGCTCTAACACTGATGATCCACCTACAAATGTGAACTGACGTTCAAAAATAAAACATTTGAAAACGGACCATTTTCCACATTTCTGAAGCATGACGTAATGGGGGGGTGTTATCTCTTTTGTCGAAAATCAGCCGTTTTTGCTCGAACATTAAATGCCTCCAAATGGTATTTAATTAACTTCCCGGGGTGAAGAAACCCTTTTTGAGAACTCAGAGTGAGTAAATTGGCCATTTTCATGCACTTTTAACCATTCCATAAATCTTGTGTTTTGGGCCCCTGGAAGCATGAAAATCACTTTAAACATGCTAATTTTAGCTCTAACACTGATGATCCACCTACAAATGTGAACTGACGTTCAAAAATAAAACATTTGAAAACGGACCATTTTCCACATTTCTGAAGCATGACGTAATGGGGGGGTGTTATCTCTTTTGTCGAAAATCAGTTTTTTTTGCTCGAACATTAAATGCCTCCAAATGGTATTTAATTAACTTCCCGAGCCCCTGGAAGCATGAAAATCACTTTAAACATGCTAATTTTAGCTCTAACACTGATGATCCACCTACAAATGTGAACTGACGTTCAAAAATAAAACATTTGAAAACGGACCATTTTCCACATTTCTGAAGCATGACGTAATGGGGGGGTGTTATCTCTTTTGTCGAAAATCAGCCGTTTTTGCTCGAACATTAAATGCCTCCAAATGGTATTTAATTAACTTCCCGAGCCCCTGGAAGCATGAAAATCACTTTAAACATGCTAATTTTAGCTCTAACACTGATGATCCACCTACAAATGTGAACTGACGTTCAAAAATAAAACATTTGAAAACGGACCATTTTCCACATTTCTGAAGCATGACGTAATGGGGGGGTGTTATCTCTTTTGTCGAAAATCAGCCGTTTTTGCTCGAACATTAAATGCCTCCAAATGGTATTTATTTCACTTCCCGAGCCCCTGGAAGCATGAAAATCACTTTAAACATGCTAATTTTAGCTCTAACACTGATGATCCACCTACAAATGTGAACTGACGTTCAAAAATAAAACATTTGAAAACGGACCATTTTCCACATTTCTGAAGCATGACGTAATGGGGGGGGTGTTATCTCTTTTGTCGAAAATCAGCCGTTTTTGCTCGAACATTAAATGCCTCCAAATGGTATTTAATTAACTTCCCGGGGTGAAGAAACCCTTTTTGAGAACTCAGAGTGAGTAAATTGGCCATTTTCATGCACTTTTAACCATTCCATAAATCTTGTGTTTTGGGCCCCTGGAAGCATGAAAATCACTTTAAACATGCTAATTTTAGCTCTAACACTGATGATCCACCTACAAATGTGAACTGACGTTCAAAAATAAAACATTTGAAAACGGACCATTTTCCACATTTCTGAAGCATGACGTAATTGGGGGGGTGTTATCTCTTTTGTCGAAAATCAGCCGTTTTTGCTCGAACATTAAATGCCTCCAAATGGTATTTATTTCACTTCCCGAACCCCTGGAAGCATGAAAATCACTTTAAACATGCTAATTTTAGCTCTAACACTGATGATCCACCTACAAATGTGAACTGACGTTCAAAAATAAAACATTTGAAAACGGACCATTTTCCACATTTCTGAAGCATGACGTAATGGGGGGTGTTATCTCTTTTGTCGAAAATCAGCCGTTTTTGCTCAAACATTAAATGCCTCCAAATGGTATTTATTTCACTTCCCGAGCCCCTGGAAGCATGAAAATCACTTTAAACATGCTAATTTTAGCTCTAACACTGATGATCCACCTACAAATGTGAACTGACGTTCAAAAATAAAACATTTGCAAACGGACCATTTTCCACATTTCTGAAGCATGACGTAATGGGGGGGTGTTATCTCTTTTGTCGAAAATCAGCCGTTTTTGCTCGAACATTAAATGCCTCCAAATGGTATTTATTTCACTTCCCGAGCCCCTGGAAGCATGAAAATCACTTTAAACATGCTAATTTTAGCTCTAACACTGATGATCCACCTACAAATGTGAACTGACGTTCAAAAATAAAACATTTGAAAACGGACCATTTTCCACATTTCTGAAGCATGACGTAATGGGGGGGTGTTATCTCTTTTGTCGAAAATCAGCCGTTTTTGCTCGAACATTAAATGCCTCCAAATGGTATTTAATTAACTTCCCGAGCCCCTGGAAGCATGAAAATCACTTTAAACATGCTAATTTTAGCTCTAACACTGATGATCCACCTACAAATGTGAACTGACGTTCAAAAATAAAACATTTGAAAACGGACCATTTTCCACATTTCTGAAGCATGACGTAATGGGGGGGTGTTATCTCTTTTGTCGAAAATCAGCCGTTTTTGCTCAAACATTAAATGCCTCCAAATGGTATTTAATTAACTTCCCGAGCCCCTGGAAGCATGAAAATCACTTTAAACATGCTAATTTTAGCTCTAACACTGATGATCCACCTACAAATGTGAACTGACGTTCAAAAATAAAACATTTGAAAACGGACCATTTTCCACATTTCTGAAGCATGACGTAATGGGGGGGTGTTATCTCTTTTGTCGAAAATCAGCCATTTTTGCTCGAACATTAAATGCCTCCAAATGGTATTTAATTAACTTCCCGGGGTAAAGAAACCCTTTTTGAGAACTCAGAGTGAGTAAATTGGCCATTTTCATGCACTTTTAACCATTCCATAAATCTTGTGTTTTGGGCCCCTGGAAGCATGAAAATCACTTTAAACATGCTAATTTTAGCTCTAACACTGATGATCCACCTACAAATGTGAACTGACGTTCAAAAATAAAACATTTGAAAACGGACCATTTTCCACATTTCTGAAGCATGACGTAATGGGGGGTGTTATCTCTTTTGTCGAAAATCAGCCGTTTTTGCTCGAACATTAAATGCCTCCAAATGGTATTTAATTAACTTCCCGAGCCCCTGGAAGCATGAAAATCACTTTAAACATGCTAATTTTAGCTCTAACACTGATGATCCACCTACAAATGTGAACTGACGTTCAAAAATAAAACATTTGAAAACGGACCATTTTCCACATTTCTGAAGCATGATGTAATGGGGGGGGGGTGTTATCTCTTTTGTCGAAAATCAGCCGTTTTTGCTCGAACATTAAATGCCTCCAAATGGTATTTAATTAACTTCCCGGGGTGAAGAAACCCTTTTTGAGAACTCAGAGTGAGTAAATTGGCCATTTTCATGCACTTTTAACCATTCCATAAATCTTGTGTTTTGGGCCCCTGGAAGCATGAAAATCACTTTAAACATGCTAATTTTAGCTCTAACACTGATGATCCACCTACAAATGTGAACTGACGTTCAAAAATAAAACATTTGAAAACGGACCATTTTCCACATTTCTGAAGCATGACGTAATGGGGGGGTGTTATCTCTTTTGTCGAAAATCAGCCGTTTTTGCTCGAACATTAAATGCCTCCAAATGGTATTTATTTCACTTCCCGAACCCCTGGAAGCATGAAAATCACTTTAAACATGCTAATTTTAGCTCTAACACTGATGATCCACCTACAAATGTGAACTGACGTTCAAAAATAAAACATTTGAAAACGGACCATTTTCCACATTTCTGAAGCATGACGTAATGGGGGGGTGTTATCTCTTTTGTCGAAAATCAGCCGTTTTTGCTCAAACATTAAATGCCTCCAAATGGTATTTATTTCACTTCCCGAGCCTCTGGAAGCATGAAAATCACTTTAAACATGCTAATTTTAGCTCTAACACTGATGATCCACCTACAAATGTGAACTGACGTTCAAAAATAAAACATTTGCAAACGGACCATTTTCCACATTTCTGAAGCATGACGTAATGGGGGGGTGTTATCTCTTTTGTCGAAAATCAGCCGTTTTTGCTCGAACATTAAATGCCTCCAAATGGTATTTATTTCACTTCCCGAGCCCCTGGAAGCATGAAAATCACTTTAAACATGCTAATTTTAGCTCTAACACTGATGATCCACCTACAAATGTGAACTGACGTTCAAAAATAAAACATTTGAAAACGGACCATTTTCCACATTTCTGAAGCATGACGTAATGGGGGGGTGTTATCTCTTTTGTCGAAAATCAGCCGTTTTTGCTCGAACATTAAATGCCTCCAAATGGTATTTAATTAACTTCCCGAGCCCCTGGAAGCATGAAAATCACTTTAAACATGCTAATTTTAGCTCTAACACTGATGATCCACCTACAAATGTGAACTGACGTTCAAAAATAAAACATTTGAAAACGGACCATTTTCCACATTTCTGAAGCATGACGTAATGGGGGGGTGTTATCTCTTTTGTCGAAAATCAGCCGTTTTTGCTCGAACATTAAATGCCTCCAAATGGTATTTATTTCACTTCCCGAGCCCCTGGAAGCATGAAAATCACTTTAAACATGCTAATTTTAGCTCTAACACTGATGATCCACCTACAAATGTGAACTGACGTTCAAAAATAAAACATTTGAAAACGGACCATTTTCCACATTTCTGAAGCATGACGTAATGGGGGGGTGTTATCTCTTTTGTCGAAAATCAGCCGTTTTTGCTCGAACATTAAATGCCTCCAAATGGTATTTAATTAACTTCCCGGGGTGAAGAAACCCTTTTTGAGAACTCAGAGTGAGTAAATTGGCCATTTTCATGCACTTTTAACCATTCCATAAATCTTGTGTTTTGGGCCCCTGGAAGCATGAAAATCACTTTAAACATGCTAATTTTAGCTCTAACACTGATGATCCACCTACAAATGTGAACTGACGTTCAAAAATAAAACATTTGAAAACGGACCATTTTCCACATTTCTGAAGCATGACGTAATGGGGGGGTGTTATCTCTTTTGTCGAAAATCAGCCGTTTTTGCTCGAACATTAAATGCCTCCAAATGGTATTTATTTCACTTCCCGAACCCCTGGAAGCATGAAAATCACTTTAAACATGCTAATTTTAGCTCTAACACTGATGATCCACCTACAAATGTGAACTGACGTTCAAAAATAAAACATTTGAAAACGGACCATTTTCCACATTTCTGAAGCATGACGTAATGGGGGGTGTTATCTCTTTTGTCGAAAATCAGCCGTTTTTGCTCAAACATTAAATGCCTCCAAATGGTATTTATTTCACTTCCCGAGCCCCTGGAAGCATGAAAATCACTTTAAACATGCTAATTTTAGCTCTAACACTGATGATCCACCTACAAATGTGAACTGACGTTCAAAAATAAAACATTTGCAAACGGACCATTTTCCACATTTCTGAAGCATGACGTAATGGGGGGGTGTTATCTCTTTTGTCGAAAATCAGCCGTTTTTGCTCAAACATTAAATGCCTCCAAATGGTATTTATTTCACTTCCCGAGCCCCTGGAAGCATGAAAATCACTTTAAACATGCTAATTTTAGCTCTAACACTGATGATCCACCTACAAATGTGAACTGACATTCAAAAATAAAACATTTGAAAACGGACCATTTTCCACATTTCTGAAGCATGACGTAATGGGGAGGTGTTATCTCTTTTGTCGAAAATCAGCCGTTTTTGCTCGAACATTAAATGCCTCCAAATGGTATTTAATTAACTTCCCGAGCCCCTGGAAGCATGAAAATCACTTTAAACATGCTAATTTTAGCTCTAACACTGATGATCCACCTACAAATGTGAACTGACGTTCAAAAATAAAACATTTGAAAACGGACAATTTTCCACATTTCTGAAGCATGACGTAATGGGGGGGTGTTATCTCTTTTGTCGAAAATCAGCCGTTTTTGCTCAAACATTAAATGCCTCCAAATGGTATTTAATTAACTTCCCGAGCCCCTGGAAGCATGAAAATCACTTTAAACATGCTAATTTTAGCTCTAACACTGATGATCCACCTACAAATGTGAACTGACGTTCAAAAATAAAACATTTGAAAACGGACCATTTTCCACATTTCTGAAGCATGACGTAATGGGGGGGTGTTATCTCTTTTGTCGAAAATCAGCCGTTTTTGCTCGAACATTAAATGCCTCCAAATGGTATTTAATTAACTTCCCGGGGTAAAGAAACCCTTTTTGAGAACTCAGAGTGAGTAAATTGGCCATTTTCATGCACTTTTAACCATTCCATAAATCTTGTGTTTTGGGCCCCTGGAAGCATGAAAATCACTTTAAACATGCTAATTTTAGCTCTAACACTGATGATCCACCTACAAATGTGAACTGACGTTCAAAAATAAAACATTTGAAAACGGACCATTTTCCACATTTCTGAAGCATGACGTAATGGGGGGTGTTATCTCTTTTGTCGAAAATCAGCCGTTTTTGCTCGAACATTAAATGCCTCCAAATGGTATTTAATTAACTTCCCGAGCCCCTGGAAGCATGAAAATCACTTTAAACATGCTAATTTTAGCTCTAACACTGATGATCCACCTACAAATGTGAACTGACGTTCAAAAATAAAACATTTGAAAACGGACAATTTTCCACATTTCTGAAGCATGACGTAATGGGGGGGTGTTATCTCTTTTGTCGAAAATCAGCCGTTTTTGCTCAAACATTAAATGCCTCCAAATGGTATTTAATTAACTTCCCGAGCCCCTGGAAGCATGAAAATCACTTTAAACATGCTAATTTTAGCTCTAACACTGATGATCCACCTACAAATGTGAACTGACGTTCAAAAATAAAACATTTGAAAACGGACCATTTTCCACATTTCTGAAGCATGACGTAATGGGGGGGTGTTATCTCTTTTGTCGAAAATCAGCCGTTTTTGCTCGAACATTAAATGCCTCCAAATGGTATTTAATTAACTTCCCGGGGTAAAGAAACCCTTTTTGAGAACTCAGAGTGAGTAAATTGGCCATTTTCATGCACTTTTAACCATTCCATAAATCTTGTGTTTTGGGCCCCTGGAAGCATGAAAATCACTTTAAACATGCTAATTTTAGCTCTAACACTGATGATCCACCTACAAATGTGAACTGACGTTCAAAAATAAAACATTTGAAAACGGACCATTTTCCACATTTCTGAAGCATGATGTAATGGGGGGGGTGTTATCTCTTTTGTCGAAAATCAGCCGTTTTTGCTCGAACATTAAATGCCTCCAAATGGTATTTAATTAACTTCCCGGGGTGAAGAAACCCTTTTTGAGAACTCAGAGTGAGTAAATTGGCCATTTTCATGCACTTTTAACCATTCCATAAATCTTGTGTTTTGGGCCCCTGTAAGCATGAAAATCACTTTAAACATGCTAATTTTAGCTCTAACACTGATGATCCACCTACAAATGTGAACTGACGTTCAAAAATAAAACATTTGAAAACGGACCATTTTCCACATTTCTGAAGCATGACGTAATGGGGGGGTGTTATCTCTTTTGTCGAAAATCAGCCGTTTTTGCTCGAACATTAAATGCCTCCAAATGGTATTTATTTCACTTCCCGAACCCCTGGAAGCATGAAAATCACTTTAAACATGCTAATTTTAGCTCTGACACTGATGATCCACCTACAAATGTGAACTGACGTTCAAAAATAAAACATTTGAAAACGGACCATTTTCCACATTTCTGAAGCATGACGTAATGGGGGGGTGTTATCTCTTTTGTCGAAAATCATCCGTTTTTGCTCAAACATTAAATGCCTCCAAATGGTATTTATTTCACTTCCCGAGCCCCTGGAAGCATGAAAATCACTTTAAACATGCTAATTTTAGCTCTAACACTGATGATCCACCTACAAATGTGAACTGACGTTCAAAAATAAAACATTTGCAAACGGACCATTTTCCACATTTCTGAAGCATGACGTAATGGGGGGGTGTTATCTCTTTTGTCGAAAATCAGCCGTTTTTGCTCGAACATTAAATGCCTCCAAATGGTATTTATTTCACTTCCCGAGCCCCTGGAAGCATGAAAATCACTTTAAACATGCTAATTTTAGCTCTAACACTGATGATCCACCTACAAATGTGAACTGACGTTCAAAAATAAAACATTTGAAAACGGACCATTTTCCACATTTCTGAAGCATGACGTAATGGGGGGGTGTTATCTCTTTTGTCGAAAATCAGCTGTTTTTGCTCGAACATTAAATGCCTCCAAATGGTATTTAATTAACTTCCCGAGCCCCTGGAAGCATGAAAATCACTTTAAACATGCTAATTTTAGCTCTAACACTGATGATCCACCTACAAATGTGAACTGACGTTCAAAAATAAAACATTTGAAAACGGACCATTTTCCACATTTCTGAAGCATGACATAATGGGGGGGTGTTATCTCTTTTGTCGAAAATCAGCCGTTTTTGCTCAAACATTAAATGCCTCCAAATGGTATTTAATTAACTTCCCGAGCCCCTGGAAGCATGAAAATCACTTTAAACATGCTAATTTTAGCTCTAACACTGATGATCCACCTACAAATGTGAACTGACGTTCAAAAATAAAACATTTGAAAACGGACCATTTTCCACATTTCTGAAGCATGACGTAATGGGGGGGTGTTATCTCTTTTGTCGAAAATCAGCCGTTTTTGCTCGAACATTAAATGCCTCCAAATGGTATTTAATTAACTTCCCGGGGTAAAGAAACCCTTTTTGAGAACTCAGAGTGAGTAAATTGGCCATTTTCATGCACTTTTAACCATTCCATAAATCTTGTGTTTTGGGCCCCTGGAAGCATGAAAATCACTTTAAACATTCTAATTTTAGCTCTAACACTGATGATCCACCTACAAATGTGAACTGACGTTCAAAAATAAAACATTTGAAAACGGACCATTTTCCACATTTCTGAAGCATGACGTAATGGGGGGGTGTTATCTCTTTTGTCGAAAATCAGCCGTTTTTGCTCGAACATTAAATGCCTCCAAATGGTATTTAATTAACTTCCCGAGCCCCTGGAAGCATGAAAATCACTTTAAACATGCTAATTTTAGCTCTAACACTGATGATCCACCTACAAATGTGAACTGACGTTCAAAAATAAAACATTTGAAAACGGACCATTTTCCACATTTCTGAAGCATGACGAAATGGGGGGGTGTTATCTCTTTTGTCGAAAATCAGCCGTTTTTGCTCGAACATTAAATGCCTCCAAATGGTATTTAATTAACTTCCCGGGGTGAAGAAACCCTTTTTGAGAACTCAGAGTGAGTACATTGGCCATTTGCATGCACTTTTAACCATTCCATAAATCTTGTGTTCTGGGCCCCTGGAAGCATGAAAATCACTTTAAACATGCTAATTTTAGCTCTAACACTGATGATCCACCTACAAATGTGAACTGACTTTCAAAAATAAAACATTTGAAAACGGACCATTTTCCACATTTCTGAAGCATGACGTAATGGGGGGGTGTTATCTCTTTTGTCGAAAATCAGCCGTTTTTGCTCGAACATTAAATGCCTCCAAATGGTATTTAATTAACTTCCCGAGCCCCTGGAAGCATGAAAATTACTTTAAACATGCTAATTTTAGCTCTAACACTGATGATCCACCTACAAATGTGAACTGACGTTCAAAAATAAAACATTTGAAAACGGATCATTTTCCACATTTCTGAAGCATGACGTAATGGGGGGGTGTTATCTCTTTTGTCGAAAATCAGCCGTTTTTGCTCGAACATTAAATGCCTCCAAATGGTATTTAATTAACTTCCCGGGGTGAAGAAACCCTTTTTGAGAACTCAGAGTGAGTAAATTGGCCATTTTCATGCACTTTTAACCATTCCATAAATCTTGTGTTTTGGGCCCCTGGAAGCATGAAAATCACTTTAAACATGCTAATTTTAGCTCTAACACTGATGATCCACCTACAAATGTGAACTGACGTTCAAAAATAAAACCTTTGAAAACGGACCATTTTCCACATTTCTGAAGCATGACGTAATGGGGGGGTGTTATCTCTTTTGTCGAAAATCAGCCGTTTTTGCTCGAACATTAAATGCCTCCAAATGGTATTTAATTAACTTCCCGGGGTGAAGAAACCCTTTTTGAGAACTCAGAGTGAGTAAATTGGCCATTTTCATGCACTTTTAACCATTCCATAAATCTTGTGTTTTGGGCCCCTGGAAGCATGAAAATCACTTTAAACATGCTAATTTTAGCTCTAACACTGATGATCCACCTACAAATGTGAACTGACGTTCAAAAATAAAACATTTGAAAACGGACCATTTTCCACATTTCTGAAGCATGACGTAATGGGGGGTGTTATCTCTTTTGTCGAAAATCAGCCGTTTTTGCTTGAACATTAAATGCCTCCAAATGGTATTTAATTAACTTCCCGAGCCCCTGGAAGCATGAAAATCACTTTAAACATGCTAATTTTAGCTCTAACACTGATGATCCACCTACAAATGTGAACTGACGTTCAAAAATAAAACATTTGAAAACGGACCATTTTCCACATTTCTGAAGCATGACGTAATGGGGGGGTGTTATCTCTTTTGTCGAAAATCAGCCGTTTTTGCTCGAACATTAAATGCCTCCAAATGGTATTTAATTAACTTCCCGGGGTGAAGAAACCCTTTTTGAGAACTCAGAGTGAGTAAATTGGCCATTTTCATGCACTTTTAACCATTCCATAAATCTTGTGTTTTGGGCCCCTGGAAGCATGAAAATCACTTTAAACATGCTAATTTTAGCTCTAACACTGATGATCCACCTACAAATGTGAACTGACGTTCAAAAATAAAACATTTGAAAACGGACCATTTTCCACATTTCTGAAGCATGACGTAATGGGGGGGTGTTATCTCTTTTGTCGAAAATCAGCCGTTTTTGCTCGAACATTAAATGCCTCTAAATGGTATTTAATTAACTTCCCGAGCCCCTGGAAGCATGAAAATCACTTTAAACATGCTAATTTTAGCTCTAACACTGATGATCCACCTACAAATGTGAACTGACGTTCAAAAATAAAACATTTGAAAACGGACCATTTTCCACATTTCTGAAGCATGACGTAATGGGGGGGTGTTATCTCTTTTGTCGAAAATCAGCCGTTTTTGCTCGAACATTAAATGCCTCCAAATGGTATTTAATTAACTTCCCGGGGTGAAGAAACCCTTTTTGAGAACTCAGAGTGAGTAAATTGGCCATTTTCATGCACTTTTAACCATTCCATAAATCTTGTGTTTTGGGCCCCTGGAGGCATGAAAATCACTTTAAACATGCTAATTTTAGCTCTAACACTGATGATCCACCTACAAATGTGAACTGACGTTCAAAAATAAAACATTTGAAAACAGACCATTTTCCACATTTCTGAAGCATGACGTAATGGGGGGGTGTTATCTCTTTTGTCGAAAATCAGCCGTTTTTGCTCGAACATTAAATGCCTCCAAATGGTATTTAATTAACTTCCCGAGCCCCTGGAAGCATGAAAATCACTTTAAACATGCTAATTTTAGCTCTAACACTGATGATCCACCTACAAATGTGAACTGACGTTCAAAAATAAAACATTTGAAAACGGACCATTTTCCACAATTCTGAAGCATGACGTAATGGGGGGGTGTTATCTCTTTTGTCGAAAATCAGCCGTTTTTGCTCGAACATTAAATGCCTCCAAATGGTATTTAATTAACTTCCCGGGGTGAAGAAACCCTTTTTGAGAACTCAGAGTGAGTAAATTGGCCATTTTCATGCACTTTTAACCATTCCATAAATCTTGTGTTTTGGGCCCTGGAAGCATGAAAATCACTTTAAACATGCTAATTTTAGCTCTAACACTGATGATCCACCTACAAATGTGAACTGACGTTCAAAAATAAAACATTTGAAAACGGACCATTTTCCACATTTCTGAAGCATGACGTAATGGGGGGGTGTTATCTCTTTTGTCGAAAATCAGCCGTTTTTGCTCGAACATTAAATGCCTCCAAATGGTATTTAATTAACTTCCCGAGCCCCTGGAAGCATGAAAATCACTTTAAACATGCTAATTTTAGCTCTAACACTGATGATCCACCTACAAATGTGAACTGACGTTCAAAAATAAAACATTTGAAAACGGACCATTTTCCACATTTCTGAAGCATGACGTAATGGGGGGGGTGTTATCTCTTTTGTCGAAAATCAGCCGTTTTTGCTCGAACATTAAATGCCTCCAAATGGTATTTAATTAACTTCCCGGGGTGAAGAAACCCTTTTTGAGAACTCAGAGTGAGTAAATTGGCCATTTTCATGCACTTTTAACCATTCCATAAATCTTGTGTTTTGGGCCCCTGGAAGCATGAAAATCACTTTAAACATGCTAATTTTAGCTCTAACACTGATGATCCACCTACAAATGTGAACTGACGTTCAAAAATAAAACATTTGAAAACGGACCATTTTCCACATTTCTGAAGCATGACGTAATGGGGGGGTGTTATCTCTTTTGTCGAAAATCAGCCGTTTTTGCTCGAACATTAAATGCCTCCAAATGGTATTTATTTCACTTCCCGAACCCCTGGAAGCATGAAAATCACTTTAAACATGCTAATTTTAGCTCTAACACTGATGATCCACCTACAAATGTGAACTGACGTTCAAAAATAAAACATTTGAAAACGGACCATTTTCCACATTTCTGAAGCATGACGTAATGGGGGGTGTTATCTCTTTTGTCGAAAATCAGCCGTTTTTGCTCAAACATTAAATGCCTCCAAATGGTATTTATTTCACTTCCCGAGCCCCTGGAAGCATGAAAATCACTTTAAACATGCTAATTTTAGCTCTAACACTGATGATCCACCTACAAATGTGAACTGACGTTCAAAAATAAAACATTTGCAAACGGACCATTTTCCACATTTCTGAAGCATGACGTAATGGGGGGGTGTTATCTCTTTTGTCGAAAATCAGCCGTTTTTGCTCGAACATTAAATGCCTCCAAATGGTATTTAATTAACTTCCCGAGCCCCTGGAAGCATGAAAATCACTTTAAACATGCTAATTTTAGCTCTAACACTGATGATCCACCTACAAATGTGAACTGACGTTCAAAAATAAAACATTTGAAAACGGACAATTTTCCACATTTCTGAAGCATGACGTAATGGGGGGGTGTTATCTCTTTTGTCGAAAATCAGCCGTTTTTGCTCAAACATTAAATGCCTCCAAATGGTATTTAATTAACTTCCCGAGCCCCTGGAAGCATGAAAATCACTTTAAACATGCTAATTTTAGCTCTAACACTGATGATCCACCTACAAATGTGAACTGACGTTCAAAAATAAAACATTTGAAAACGGACCATTTTCCACATTTCTGAAGCATGACGTAATGGGGGGGTGTTATCTCTTTTGTCGAAAATCAGCCGTTTTTGCTCGAACATTAAATGCCTCCAAATGGTATTTAATTAACTTCCCGGGGTAAAGAAACCCTTTTTGAGAACTCAGAGTGAGTAAATTGGCCATTTTCATGCACTTTTAACCATTCCATAAATCTTGTGTTTTGGGCCCCTGGAAGCATGAAAATCACTTTAAACATGCTAATTTTAGCTCTAACACTGATGATCCACCTACAAATGTGAACTGACGTTCAAAAATAAAACATTTGAAAACGGACCATTTTCCACATTTCTGAAGCATGACGTAATGGGGGGTGTTATCTCTTTTGTCAAAAATCAGCCGTTTTTGCTCGAACATTAAATGCCTCCAAATGGTATTTAATTAACTTCCCGAGCCCCTGGAAGCATGAAAATCACTTTAAACATGCTAATTTTAGCTCTAACACTGATGATCCACCTACAAATGTGAACTGACGTTCAAAAATAAAACATTTGAAAACGGACCATTTTCCACATTTCTGAAGCATGATGTAATGGGGGGGGTGTTATCTCTTTTGTCGAAAATCAGCCGTTTTTGCTCGAACATTAAATGCCTCCAAATGGTATTTAATTAACTTCCCGGGGTGAAGAAACCCTTTTTGAGAACTCAGAGTGAGTAAATTGGCCATTTTCATGCACTTTTAACCATTCCATAAATCTTGTGTTTTGGGCCCCTGGAAGCATGAAAATCACTTTAAACATGCTAATTTTAGCTCTAACACTGATGATCCACCTACAAATGTGAACTGACGTTCAAAAATAAAACATTTGAAAACGGACCATTTTCCACATTTCTGAAGCATGACGTAATGGGGGGGTGTTATCTCTTTTGTCGAAAATCAGCCGTTTTTGCTCGAACATTAAATGCCTCCAAATGGTATTTATTTCACTTCCCGAACCCCTGGAAGCATGAAAATCACTTTAAACATGCTAATTTTAGCTCTAACACTGATGATCCACCTACAAATGTGAACTGACGTTCAAAAATAAAACATTTGAAAACGGACCATTTTCCACATTTCTGAAGCATGACGAAATGGGGGGGTGTTATCTCTTTTGTCGAAAATCAGCCGTTTTTGCTCGAACATTAAATGCCTCCAAATGGTATTTAATTAACTTCCCGGGGTGAAGAAACCCTTTTTGAGAACTCAGAGTGAGTACATTGGCCATTTGCATGCACTTTTAACCATTCCATAAATCTTGTGTTCTGGGCCCCTGGAAGCATGAAAATCACTTTAAACATGCTAATTTTAGCTCTAACACTGATGATCCACCTACAAATGTGAACTGACTTTCAAAAATAAAACATTTGAAAACGGACCATTTTCCACATTTCTGAAGCATGACGTAATGGGGGGGTGTTATCTCTTTTGTCGAAAATCAGCCGTTTTTGCTCGAACATTAAATGTCTCCAAATGGTATTTAATTAACTTCCCGAGCCCCTGGAAGCATGAAAATCACTTTAAACATGCTAATTTTAGCTCTAACACTGATGATCCACCTACAAATGTGAACTGACGTTCAAAAAAAAAACATTTGAAAACGGATCATTTTCCACATTTCTGAAGCATGACGTAATGGGGGGGTGTTATCTCTTTTGTCGAAAATCAGCCATTTTTGATCGAACATTAAATCCCTCCAAATGGTATTTAATTAACTTCCCGGGGTGAAGAAACCCTTTTTGAGAACTCAGAGTGAGTAAATTGGCCATTTTCATGCACTTTTAACCATTCCATAAATCTTGTGTTTTGGGCCCCTGGAAGCATGAAAATCACTTTAAACATGCTAATTTTAGCTCTAACACTGATGATCCACCTACAAATGTGAACTGACGTTCAAAAATAAAACATTTGAAAACAGACCATTTTCCACATTTCTGAAGCATGACGTAATGGGGGGTGTTATCTCTTTTGTCGAAAATCAGCCGTTTTTGCTTGAACATTAAATGCCTCCAAATGGTATTTAATTAACTTCCCGAGCCCCTGGAAGCATGAAAATCACTTTAAACATGCTAATTTTAGCTCTAACACTGATGATCCACCTACAAATGTGAACTGACGTTCAAAAATAAAACATTTGAAAACGGACCATTTTCCACATTTCTGAAGCATGACGTAATGGGGGGGTGTTATCTCTTTTGTCGAAAATCAGCCGTTTTTGCTCGAACATTAAATGCCTCCAAATGGTATTTAATTAACTTCCCGGGGTGAAGAAACCCTTTTTGAGAACTCAGAGTGAGTAAATTGGCCATTTTCATGCACTTTTAACCATTCCATAAATCTTGTGTTTTGGGCCCCTGGAAGCATGAAAATCACTTTAAACATGCTAATTTTAGCTCTAACACTGATGATCCACCTACAAATGTGAACTGACGTTCAAAAATAAAACATTTGAAAACGGACCATTTTCCACATTTCTGAAGCATGACGTAATGGGGGGGTGTTATCTCTTTTGTCGAAAATCAGCCGTTTTTGCTCGAACATTAAATGCCTCCAAATGGTATTTAATTAACTTCCCGAGCCCCTGGAAGCATGAAAATCACTTTAAACATGCTAATTTTAGCTCTAACACTGATGATCCACCTACAAATGTGAACTGACGTTCAAAAATAAAACATTTGAAAACGGACCATTTTCCACATTTCTGAAGCATGACGTAATGGGGGGGTGTTATCTCTTTTGTCGAAAATCAGCCGTTTTTGCTCAAACATTAAATGCCTCCAAATGGTATTTAATTAACTTCCCGGGGTGAAGAAACCCTTTTTGAGAACTCAGAGTGAGTAAATTGGCCATTTTCATGCACTTTTAACCATTCCATAAATCTTGTGTTTTGGGCCCCTGGAGGCATGAAAATCACTTTAAACATGCTAATTTTAGCTCTAACACTGATGATCCACCTACAAATGTGAACTGACGTTCAAAAATAAAACATTTGAAAACGGACCATTTTCCACATTTCTGAAGCATGACGTAATGGGGGGGTGTTATCTCTTTTGTCGAAAATCAGCCGTTTTTGCTCGAACATTAAATGCCTCCAAATGGTATTTAATTAACTTCCCGAGCCCCTGGAAGCATGAAAATCACTTTAAACATGCTAATTTTAGCTCTAACACTGATGATCCACCTACAAATGTGAACTGACGTTCAAAAATAAAACATTTGAAAACGGACCATTTTCCACAATTCTGAAGCATGACGTAATGGGGGGGTGTTATCTCTTTTGTCGAAAATCAGCCGTTTTTGCTCGAACATTAAATGCCTCCAAATGGTATTTAATTAACTTCCCGGGGTGAAGAAACCCTTTTTGAGAACTCAGAGTGAGTAAATTGGCCATTTTCATGCACTTTTAACCATTCCATAAATCTTGTGTTTTGGGCCCTGGAAGCATGAAAATCACTTTAAACATGCTAATTTTAGCTCTAACACTGATGATCCACCTACAAATGTGAACTGACGTTCAAAAATAAAACATTTGAAAACGGACCATTTTCCACATTTCTGAAGCATGACGTAATGGGGGGGTGTTATCTCTTTTGTCGAAAATCAGCCGTTTTTGCTCGAACATTAAATGCCTCCAAATGGTATTTAATTAACTTCCCGAGCCCCTGGAAGCATGAAAATCACTTTAAACATGCTAATTTTAGCTCTAACACTGATGATCCACCTACAAATGTGAACTGACGTTCAAAAATAAAACATTTGAAAACGGACCATTTTCCACATTTCTGAAGCATGACGTAATGGGGGGGTGTTATCTCTTTTGTCGAAAATCAGCCGTTTTTGCTCGAACATTAAATGCCTCCAAATGGTATTTAATTAACTTCCCGAGCCCCTGGAAGCATGAAAATCACTTTAAACATGCTAATTTTGGCTCTAACACTGATGATCCACCTACAAATGTGAACTGACGTTCAAAAATAAAACATTTGAAAACGGACCATTTTCCACATTTCTGAAGCATGACGTAATGGGGGGGTGTTATCTCTTTTGTCGAAAATCAGCCGTTTTTGCTCGAACATTAAATGCCTCCAAATGGTATTTATTTCACTTCCCGGGGTGAAGAAACCCTTTTTGAGAACTCAGAGTGAGTAAATTGGCCATTTTCATGCACTTTTAACCATTCCATTAATCTTGTGTTTTGGGCCCCTGGAAGCATGAAAATCACTTTAAACATGCTAATTTTAGCTCTAACACTGATGATCCACCTACAAATGTGAACTGACGTTCAAAAATAAAACATTTGAAAACGGACCATTTTCCACATTTCTGAAGCATGACGTAATGGGGGGGTGTTATCTCTTTTGTCGAAAATCAGCCGTTTTTGCTCGAACATTAAATGCCTCCAAATGGTATTTAATTAACTTCCCGGGGTGAAGAAACCCTTTTTGAGAACTCAGAGTGAGTAAATTGGCCATTTTCATGCACTTTTAACCATTCCATAAATCTTGTGTTTTGGGCCCCTGGAAGCATGAAAATCACTTTAAACATGCTAATTTTAGCTCTAACACTGATGATCCACCTACAAATGTGAACTGACGTTCAAAAATAAAACATTTGAAAACGGACCATTTTCCACATTTCTGAAGCATGACGTAATGGGGGGGTGTTATCTCTTTTGTCGAAAATCAGCCGTTTTTGCTCGAACATTAAATGCCTCCAAATGGTATTTAATTAACTTCCCGAGCCCCTGGAAGCATGAAAATCACTTTAAACATGCTAATTTTAGCTCTAACACCGATGATCCACCTACAAATGTGAACTGACGTTCAAAAATAAAACATTTGAAAACGGACCATTTTCCACATTTCTGAAGCATGACGTAATGGGGGGGTGTTATCTCTTTTGTCGAAAATCAGCCGTTTTTGCTCGAACATTAAATGCCTCCAAATGGTATTTAATTAACTTCCCGGGGTGAAGAAACCCTTTTTGAGAACTCAGAGTGAGTAAATTGGCCATTTTCATGCACTTTTAACCATTCCATAAATCTTGTGTTTTGGGCCCCTGGAAGCATGAAAATCACTTTAAACATGCTAATTTTAGCTCTAACACTGATGATCCACCTACAAATGTGAACTGACGTTCAAAAATAAAACATTTGAAAACGGACCATTTTCCACATTTCTGAAGCATGACGTAATGGGGGGTGTTATCTCTTTTGTCGAAAATCAGCCGTTTTTGCTCGAACATTAAATGCCTCCAAATGGTATTTAATTAACTTCCCGGGGTGAAGAAACCCTTTTTGAGAACTCAGAGTGAGTAAATTGGCCATTTTCATGCACTTTTAACCATTCCATAAATCTTGTGTTTTGGGCCCCTGGAAGCATGAAAATCACTTTAAACATGCTAATTTTAGCTCTAACACTGATGATCCACCTACAAATGTGAACTGACGTTCAAAAATAAAACATTTGAAAACGGACCATTTTCCACATTTCTGAAGCATGACGAAATGGGGGGGTGTTATCTCTTTTGTCGAAAATCAGCCGTTTTTGCTCGAACATTAAATGCCTCCAAATGGTATTTAATTAACTTCCCGGGGTGAAGAAACCCTTTTTGAGAACTCAGAGTGAGTACATTGGCCATTTGCATGCACTTTTAACCATTCCATAAATCTTGTGTTCTGGGCCCCTGGAAGCATGAAAATCACTTTAAACATGCTAATTTTAGCTCTAACACTGATGATCCACCTACAAATGTGAACTGACTTTCAAAAATAAAACATTTGAAAACGGACCATTTTCCACATTTCTGAAGCATGACGTAATGGGGGGGTGTTATCTCTTTTGTCGAAAATCAGCCGTTTTTGCTCGAACATTAAATGCCTCCAAATGGTATTTAATTAACTTCCCGAGCCCCTGGAAGCATGAAAATCACTTTAAACATGCTAATTTTAGCTCTAACACTGATGATCCACCTACAAATGTGAACTGACGTTCAAAAAAAAAACATTTGAAAACGGATCATTTTCCACATTTCTGAAGCATGACGTAATGGGGGGGTGTTATCTCTTTTGTCGAAAATCAGCCATTTTTGATCGAACATTAAATCCCTCCAAATGGTATTTAATTAACTTCCCGGGGTGAAGAAACCCTTTTTGAGAACTCAGAGTGAGTAAATTGGCCATTTTCATGCACTTTTAACCATTCCATAAATCTTGTGTTTTGGGCCCCTGGAAGCATGAAAATCACTTTAAACATGCTAATTTTAGCTCTAACACTGATGATCCACCTACAAATGTGAACTGACGTTCAAAAATAAAACATTTGAAAACGGACCATTTTCCACATTTCTGAAGCATGACGTAATGGGGGGTGTTATCTCTTTTGTCGAAAATCAGCCGTTTTTGCTTGAACATTAAATGCCTCCAAATGGTATTTAATTAACTTCCCGAGCCCCTGGAAGCATGAAAATCACTTTAAACATGCTAATTTTAGCTCTAACACTGATGATCCACCTACAAATGTGAACTGACGTTCAAAAATAAAACATTTGAAAACGGACCATTTTCCACATTTCTGAAGCATGACGTAATGGGGGGGTGTTATCTCTTTTGTCGAAAATCAGCCGTTTTTGCTCGAACATTAAATGCCTCCAAATGGTATTTAATTAACTTCCCGGGGTGAAGAAACCCTTTTTGAGAACTCAGAGTGAGTAAATTGGCCATTTTCATGCACTTTTAACCATTCCATAAATCTTGTGTTTTGGGCCCCTGGAAGCATGAAAATCACTTTAAACATGCTAATTTTAGCTCTAACACTGATGATCCACCTACAAATGTGAACTGACGTTCAAAAATAAAACATTTGAAAACGGACCATTTTCCACATTTCTGAAGCATGACGTAATGGGGGGGTGTTATCTCTTTTGTCGAAAATCAGCCGTTTTTGCTCGAACATTAAATGCCTCCAAATGGTATTTAATTAACTTCCCGAGCCCCTGGAAGCATGAAAATCACTTTAAACATGCTAATTTTAGCTCTAACACTGATGATCCACCTACAAATGTGAACTGACGTTCAAAAATAAAACATTTGAAAACGGACCATTTTCCACATTTCTGAAGCATGACGTAATGGGGGGGTGTTATCTCTTTTGTCGAAAATCAGCCGTTTTTGCTCGAACATTAAATGCCTCCAAATGGTATTTAATTAACTTCCCGAGCCCCTGGAAGCATGAAAATCACTTTAAACATGCTAATTTTAGCTCTAACACTGATGATCCACCTACAAATGTGAACTGACGTTCAAAAATAAAACATTTGAAAACGGACCATTTTCCACAATTCTGAAGCATGACGTAATGGGGGGGTGTTATCTCTTTTGTCGAAAATCAGCCGTTTTTGCTCGAACATTAAATGCCTCCAAATGGTATTTAATTAACTTCCCGGGGTGAAGAAACCCTTTTTGAGAACTCAGAGTGAGTAAATTGGCCATTTTCATGCACTTTTAACCATTCCATAAATCTTGTGTTTTGGGCCCTGGAAGCATGAAAATCACTTTAAACATGCTAATTTTAGCTCTAACACTGATGATCCACCTACAAATGTGAACTGACGTTCAAAAATAAAACATTTGAAAACGGACCATTTTCCACATTTCTGAAGCATGACGTAATGGGGGGGTGTTATCTCTTTTGTCGAAAATCAGCCGTTTTTGCTCGAACATTAAATGCCTCCAAATGGTATTTAATTAACTTCCCGAGCCCCTGGAAGCATGAAAATCACTTTAAACATGCTAATTTTAGCTCTAACACTGATGATCCACCTACAAATGTGAACTGACGTTCAAAAATAAAACATTTGAAAACGGACCATTTTCCACATTTCTGAAGCATGACGTAATGGGGGGGTGTTATCTCTTTTGTCGAAAATCAGCCGTTTTTGCTCGAACATTAAATGCCTCCAAATGGTATTTAATTAACTTCCCGAGCCCCTGGAAGCATGAAAATCACTTTAAACATGCTAATTTTGGCTCTAACACTGATGATCCACCTACAAATGTGAACTGACGTTCAAAAATAAAACATTTGAAAACGGACCATTTTCCACATTTCTGAAGCATGACGTAATGGGGGGGTGTTATCTCTTTTGTCGAAAATCAGCCGTTTTTGCTCGAACATTAAATGCCTCCAAATGGTATTTATTTCACTTCCCGGGGTGAAGAAACCCTTTTTGAGAACTCAGAGTGAGTAAATTGGCCATTTTCATGCACTTTTAACCATTCCATTAATCTTGTGTTTTGGGCCCCTGGAAGCATGAAAATCACTTTAAACATGCTAATTTTAGCTCTAACACTGATGATCCACCTACAAATGTGAACTGACGTTCAAAAATAAAACATTTGAAAACGGACCATTTTCCACATTTCTGAAGCATGACGTAATGGGGGGGTGTTATCTCTTTTGTCGAAAATCAGCCGTTTTTGCTCGAACATTAAATGCCTCCAAATGGTATTTAATTAACTTCCCGGGGTGAAGAAACCCTTTTTGAGAACTCAGAGTGAGTAAATTGGCCATTTTCATGCACTTTTAACCATTCCATAAATCTTGTGTTTTGGGCCCCTGGAAGCATGAAAATCACTTTAAACATGCTAATTTTAGCTCTAACACTGATGATCCACCTACAAATGTGAACTGACGTTCAAAAATAAAACATTTGAAAACGGACCATTTTCCACATTTCTGAAGCATGACGTAATGGGGGGGTGTTATCTCTTTTGTCGAAAATCAGCCGTTTTTGCTCGAACATTAAATGCCTCCAAATGGTATTTAATTAACTTCCCGAGCCCCTGGAAGCATGAAAATCACTTTAAACATGCTAATTTTAGCTCTAACACCGATGATCCACCTACAAATGTGAACTGACGTTCAAAAATAAAACATTTGAAAACGGACCATTTTCCACATTTCTGAAGCATGACGTAATGGGGGGGTGTTATCTCTTTTGTCGAAAATCAGCCGTTTTTGCTCGAACATTAAATGCCTCCAAATGGTATTTAATTAACTTCCCGGGGTGAAGAAACCCTTTTTGAGAACTCAGAGTGAGTAAATTGGCCATTTTCATGCACTTTTAACCATTCCATAAATCTTGTGTTTTGGGCCCCTGGAAGCATGAAAATCACTTTAAACATGCTAATTTTAGCTCTAACACTGATGATCCACCTACAAATGTGAACTGACGTTCAAAAATAAAACATTTGAAAACGGACCATTTTCCACATTTCTGAAGCATGACGTAATGGGGGGTGTTATCTCTTTTGTCGAAAATCAGCCGTTTTTGCTCGAACATTAAATGCCTCCAAATGGTATTTAATTAACTTCCCGAGCCCCTGGAAGCATGAAAATCACTTTAAACATGCTAATTTTAGCTCTAACACTGATGATCCACCTACAAATGTGAACTGACGTTCAAAAATAAAACATTTGAAAACGGACCATTTTCCACATTTCTGAAGCATGACGTAATGGGGGGGTGTTATCTCTTTTGTCGAAAATCAGCCGTTTTTGCTCGAACATTAAATGCCTCCAAATGGTATTTAATTAACTTCCCGGGGTGAAGAAACCCTTTTTGAGAACTCAGAGTGAGTAAATTGGCCATTTTCATGCACTTTTAACCATTCCATAAATCTTGTGTTTTGGGCCCCTGGAAGCATGAAAATCACTTTAAACATGCTAATTTTAGCTCTAACACTGATGATCCACCTACAAATGTGAACTGACGTTCAAAAATAAAACATTTGAAAACGGACCATTTTCCACATTTCTGAAGCATGACGTAATGGGGGGGTGTTATCTCTTTTGTCGAAAATCAGCCGTTTTTGCTCGAACATTAAATGCCTCCAAATGGTATTTAATTAACTTCCCGAGCCCCTGGAATCATGAAAATCACTTTAAACATGCTAATTTTAGCTCTAACACCGATGATCCACCTACAAATGTGAACTGACGTTCAAAAATAAAACATTTGAAAACGGACCATTTTCCACATTTCTGAAGCATGACGTAATGGGGGGGTGTTATCTCTTTTGTCGAAAATCAGCCGTTTTTGCTCGAACATTAAATGCCTCCAAATGGTATTTAATTAACTTCCCGGGGTGAAGAAACCCTTTTTGAGAACTCAGAGTGAGTAAATTGGCCATTTTCATGCACTTTTAACCATTCCATAAATCTTGTGTTTTGGGCCCCTGGAAGCATGAAAATCACTTTAAACATGCTAATTTTAGCTCTAACACTGATGATCCACCTACAAATGTGAACTGACGTTCAAAAATAAAACATTTGAAAACGGACCATTTTCCACATTTCTGAAGCATGACGTAATGGGGGGTGTTATCTCTTTTGTCGAAAATCAGCCGTTTTTGCTCGAACATTAAATGCCTCCAAATGGTATTTAATTAACTTCCCGAGCCCCTGGAAGCATGAAAATCACTTTAAACATGCTAATTTTAGCTCTAACACTGATGATCCACCTACAAATGTGAACTGACGTTCAAAAATAAAACATTTGAAAACGGACCATTTTCCACATTTCTGAAGCATGACGTAATGGGGGGGTGTTATCTCTTTTGTCGAAAATCAGCCGTTTTTGCTCGAACATTAAATGCCTCCAAATGGTATTTAATTAACTTCCCGGGGTGAAGAAAACCTTTTTGAGAACTCAGAGTGAGTAAATTGGCCATTTTCATGCACTTTTAACCATTCCATAAATCTTGTGTTTTGGGCCCCTGGAAGCATGAAAATCACTTTAAACATGCTAATTTTAGCTCTAACACTGATGATCCACCTACAAATGTGAACTGACGTTCAAAAATAAAACATTTGAAAACGGACCATTTTCCACATTTCTGAAGCATGACGTAATGGGGGGGTGTTATCTCTTTTGTCGAAAATCAGCCGTTTTTGCTCGAACATTAAATGCCTCCAAATGGTATTTAATTAACTTCCCGAGCCCCTGGAAGCATGAAAATCACTTTAAACATGCTAATTTTAGCTCTAACACTGATGATCCACCTACAAATGTGAACTGACGTTCAAAAATAAAATATTTGAAAACGGACCATTTTCCACATTTCTGAAGCATGACGTAATGGGGGGGTGTTATCTCTTTTGTCGAAAATCAGCCGTTTTTGCTCAAACATTAAATGCCTCCAAATGGTATTTAATTAACTTCCCGAGCCCCTGGAAGCATGAAAATCACTTTAAACATGCTAATTTTAGCTCTAACACTGATGATCCACCTACAAATGTGAACTGACGTTCAAAAATAAAACATTTGAAAACGGACGATTTTCCACATTTCTGAAGCATGACGTAATGGGGGGTGTTATCTCTTTTGTCGAAAATCAGCCGTTTTTGCTCGAACATTAAATGCCTCCAAATGGTATTTAATTAACTTCCCGAGCCCCTGGAAGCATGAAAATCACTTTAAACATGCTAATTTTAGCTCTAACACTGATGATCCACCTACAAATGTGAACTGACGTTCAAAAATAAAACATTTGAAAACAGACCATTTTCCACATTTCTGAAGCATGACGTAATGGGGGGGTGTTATCTCTTTTGTCGAAAATCAGCCGTTTTTGCTCGAACATTAAATGCCTCCAAATGGTATTTAATTAACTTCCCGAGCCCCTGGAAGCATGAAAATCACTTTAAACATGCTAATTTTGGCTCTAACACTGATGATCCACCTACAAATGTGAACTGACGTTCAAAAATAAAACATTTGAAAACGGACCATTTTCCACATTTCTGAAGCATGACGTAATGGGGGGGTGTTATCACTTTTGTCGAAAATCAGCCGTTTTTGCTCGAACATTAAATGCCTCCAAATGGTATTTATTTCACTTCCCGGGGTGAAGAAACCCTTTTTGAGAACTCAGAGTGAGTAAATTGGCCATTTTCATGCACTTTTAACCATTCCATTAATCTTGTGTTTTGGGCCCCTGGAAGCATGAAAATCACTTTAAACATTCTAATTTTAGCTCTAACACTGATGATCCACCTACAAATGTGAACTGACGTTCAAAAATAAAACATTTGAAAACGGACCATTTTCCACATTTCTGAAGCATGACGTAATGGGGGGGTGTTATCTCTTTTGTCGAAAATCAGCCATTTTTGCTCGAACATTAAATGCCTCCAAATGGTATTTATTTCACTTCCCGGGGTGAAGAAACCCTTTTTGAGAACTCAGAGTGAGTAAATTGGCCATTTTCATGCACTTTTAACCATTCCATAAATCTTGTGTTTTGGGCCCCTGGAAGCATGAAAATCACTTTAAACATGCTAATTTTAGCTCTAACACTGATGATCCACCTACAAATGTGAACTGACGTTCAAAAATAAAACATTTGAAAACGGACCATTTTCCACATTTCTGAAGCATGACGTAATGGGGGGGTGTTATCTCTTTTGTCGAAAATCAGCCGTTTTTGCTCGAACATTAAATGCCTCCAAATGGTATTTAATTAACTTCCCGAGCCCCTGGAAGCATGAAAATCACTTTAAACATGCTAATTTTAGCTCTAACACTGATGATCCACCTACAAATGTGAACTGACGTTCAAAAATAAAACATTTGAAAACGGACCATTTTCCACATTTCTGAAGCATGACGTAATGGGGGGGTGTTATCTCTTTTGTCGAAAATCAGCCGTTTTTGCTCGAACATTAAATGCCTCCAAATGGTATTTAATTAACTTCCCGGGGTGAAGAAACCCTTTTTGAGAACTCAGAGTGAGTAAATTGGCCATTTTCATGCACTTTTAACCATTCCATAAATCTTGTGTTTTGGGCCCCTGGAAGCATGAAAATCACTTTAAACATGCTAATTTTAGCTCTAACACTGATGATCCACCTACAAATGTGAACTGACGTTCAAAAAAAAAACATTTGAAAACGGACCATTTTCCACATTTCTGAAGCATGACGTAATGGGGGGGTGTTATCTCTTTTGTCAAAAATCAGCCGTTTTTGCTCGAACATTAAATGCCTCCAAATGGTATTTAATTAACTTCCCGAGCCCCTGGAAGCATGAAAATCACTTTAAACATGCTAATTTTAGCTCTAACACTGATGATCCACCTACAAATGTGAACTGACGTTCAAAAATAAAACATTTGAAAACGGACCATTTTCCACATTTCTGAAGCATGACGTAATGGGGGGGTGTTATCTCTTTTGTCGAAAATCAGCCGTTTTTGCTCGAACATTAAATGCCTCCAAATGGTATTTAATTAACTTCCCGGGGTGAAGAAACCCTTTTTGAGAACTCAGAGTGAGTAAATTGGCCATTTTCATGCACTTTTAACCATTCCATAAATCTTGTGTTTTGGGCCCCTGGAAGCATGAAAATCACTTTAAACATGCTAATTTTAGCTCTAACACTGATGATCCACCTACAAATGTGAACTGACGTTCAAAAATAAAACATTTGAAAACGGACCATTTTCCACATTTCTGAAGCATGACGTAATGGGGGGGTGTTATCTCTTTTGTCGAAAATCAGCCGTTTTTGCTCGAACATTAAATGCCTCCAAATGGTATTTATTTAACTTCCCGAGCCCCTGGAAGCATGAAAATCACTTTAAACATGCTAATTTTAGCTCTAACACTGATGATCCACCTACAAATGTGAACTGCCGTTCAAAAATAAAACATTTGAAAACGGACCATTTTCCACAGTTCTGAAGCATGACGTTATAGGGGGGTGTTATCTCTTTTGTCGAAAATCAGCCGTTTTTGCTCGAACATTAAATGCCTCCAAATGGTATTTAATTAACTTCCCGAGCCCCTGGAAGCATGAAAATCACTTTAAACATGCTAATTTTAGCTCTAACACTGATGATCCACCTACAAATGTGAACTGACGTTCAAAAATAAAACATTTGAAAACGGACCATTTTCCACATTTCTGAAGCATGACGTAATGGGGGGGTGTTATCTCTTTTGTCGAAAATCAGCCGTTTTTGCTCGAACATTAAATGCCTCCAAATGTATTTAATTAACTTCCCGGGGTGAAGAAACCCTTTTTGAGAACTCAGAGTGAGTAAATTGGCCATTTTCATGCACTTTTAACCATTCCATAAATCTTGTGTTTTGGCCCTGAAGCATGAAAATCACTTTAAACATGCTAATTTTAGCTCTAACACTGATGATCCACCTACAAATGTGAACTGACATTCAAAAATAAAACATTTGAAAACGGACCATTTTCCACATTTCTGAAGCATGACGTAATGGGGGGGTGTTATCTCTTTTGTCGAAAATCAGCCGTTTTTGCTCGAACATTAAATGCCTCCAAATGGTATTTAATTACTTCCGAGCCCCTGGAAGCATGAAAATCACTTTAAAACATGCTAATTTTAGCTCTAACACTGATGATCCACCTACAAATGTGAACTGACGTTCAAAAATAAAACATTTGAAAACTGACCATTTTCCACATTTCTGAAGCATGACGTAATGGGGGGGTGTTATCTCTTTTGTCGAAAATCAGCCGTTTTGCTCGAACATTAAATGCCTCCAAATGGTATTTATTTCACTTCCCGGGGTGAAGAAACCCTTTTTGAGAACTCAGAGTGAGTAAATTGGCCATTTTCATGCACTTTTAACCATTCCATAAATCTTGTGTTTTGGGCCCCTGGAAGCATGAAAATCACTTTAAACATGCTAATTTTAGCTCTAACACTGATGATCCACCTACAAATGTGAACTGACGTTCAAAAATAAAACATTTGAAAACGGACCATTTTCCACATTTCTGAAGCATGACGTAATGGGGGGGTGTTATCTCTTTTGTCGAAAATCAGCCGTTTTTGCTCGAACATTAAATGCCTCCAAATGGTATTTAATTAACTTCCCGAGCCCCTGGAAGCATGAAAATCACTTTAAACATGCTAATTTTAGCTCTAACACTGATGATCCACCTACAAATGTGAACTGACGTTCAAAAATAAAACATTTGAAAACGGACCATTTTCCACATTTCTGAAGCATGACGTAATGGGGGGGTGTTATCTCTTTTGTCGAAAATCAGCCGTTTTTGCTCGAACATTAAATGCCTCCAAATGGTATTTAATTAACTTCCCGGGGTGAAGAAACCCTTTTTGAGAACTCAGAGTGAGTAAATTGGCCATTTTCATGCACTTTTAACCATTCCATAAATCTTGTGTTTTGGGCCCCTGGAAGCATGAAAATCACTTTAAACATGCTAATTTTAGCTCTAACACTGATGATCCACCTACAAATGTGAACTGACGTTCAAAAATAAAACATTTGAAAACGGACCATTTTCCACATTTCTGAAGCATGACGTAATGGGGGGGTGTTATCTCTTTTGTCGAAAATCAGCCGTTTTTGCTCGAACATTAAATGCCTCCAAATGGTATTTATTTAACTTCCCGAGCCCCTGGAAGCATGAAAATCACTTTAAACATGCTAATTTTAGCTCTAACACTGATGATCCACCTACAAATGTGAACTGCCGTTCAAAAATAAAACATTTGAAAACGGACCATTTTCCACATTTCTGAAGCATGACGTTATAGGGGGGTGTTATCTCTTTTGTCGAAAATCAGCCGTTTTTGCTCGAACATTAAATGCCTCCAAATGGTATTTAATTAACTTCCCGAGCCCCTGGAAGCATGAAAATCACTTTAAACATGCTAATTTTAGCTCTAACACTGATGATCCACCTACAAATGTGAACTGACGTTCAAAAATAAAACATTTGAAAACGGACCATTTTCCACATTTCTGAAGCATGACGTAATGGGGGGGTGTTATCTCTTTTGTCGAAAATCAGCCGTTTTTGCTCGAACATTAAATGCCTCCAAATGGTATTTAATTAACTTCCCGGGGTGAAGAAACCCTTTTTGAGAACTCAGAGTGAGTAAATTGGCCATTTTCATGCACTTTTAACCATTCCATAAATCTTGTGTTTTGGGCCCCTGGAAGCATGAAAATCACTTTAAACATGCTAATTTTAGCTCTAACACTGATGATCCACCTACAAATGTGAACTGACATTCAAAAATAAAACATTTGAAAACGGACCATTTTCCACATTTCTGAAGCATGACGTAATGGGGGGGTGTTATCTCTTTTGTCGAAAATCAGCCGTTTTTGCTCGAACATTAAATGCCTCCAAATGGTATTTAATTAACTTCCCGAGCCCCTGGAAGCATGAAAATCACTTTAAACATGCTAATTTTAGCTCTAACACTGATGATCCACCTACAAATGTGAACTGACGTTCAAAAATAAAACATTTGAAAACTGACCATTTTCCACATTTCTGAAGCATGACGTAATGGGGGGGTGTTATCTCTTTTGTCGAAAATCAGCCGTTTTTGCTCGAACATTAAATGCCTCCAAATGGTATTTATTTCACTTCCCGGGGTGAAGAAACCCTTTTTGAGAACTCAGAGTGAGTAAATTGGCCATTTTCATGCACTTTTAACCATTCCATAAATCTTGTGTTTTGGGCCCCTGGAAGCATGAAAATCACTTTAAACATGCTAATTTTAGCTCTAACACTGATGATCCACCTACAAATGTGAACTGACGTTCAAAAAAAAAATAAAACATTTGAAAACGGACCATTTTCTACATTTCTGAAGCATGACGTAATGGGGGGGTGTTATCTCTTTTGTCGAAAATCAGCCGTTTTTGCTCGAATATTAAATGCCTCCAAATGGTATTTAATTAACTTCCCGAGCCCCTGGAAGCATGAAAATCACTTTAAACATGCTAATTTTAGCTCTAACACTGATGATCCACCTACAAATGTGAACTGACGTTCAAAAATAAAACATTTGAAAACGGACCATTTTCCACATTTCTGAAGCATGACGTAATGGGGGGGTGTTATCTCTTTTGTCGAAAATCAGCCGTTTTTGCTCGAACATTAAATGCCTCCAAATGGTATTTATTTCACTTCCCGGGGTGAAGAAACCCTTTTTGAGAACTCAGAGTGAGTAAATTGGCCATTTTCATGCACTTTTAACCATTCCATTAATCTTGTGTTTTGGGCCCCTGGAAGCATGAAAATCACTTTAAACATGCTAATTTTAGCTCTAACACTGATGATCCACCTACAAATGTGAACTGACGTTCAAAAATAAAACATTTGAAAACGGACCATTTTCCACATTTCTGAAGCATGACGTAATGGGGGGGTGTTATCTCTTTTGCCAAAAATCAGCCGTTTTTGCTCGAACATTAAATGCCTCCAAATGGTATTTCATTAACTTCCCGGGGTGAAGAAACCCTTTTTGAGAACTCAGAGTGAGTAAATTGGCCATTTTCATGCACTTTTAACCATTCCATAAATCTTGTGTTTTGGGCCCCTGGAAGCATGAAAATCACTTTAAACATGCTAATTTTAGCTCTAACACTGATGATCCACCTACAAATGTGAACTGACGTTCAAAAATAAAACATTTGAAAACGGACCATTTTCCACATTTCTGAAGCATGACGTAATGGGGGGGTGTTATCTCTTTTGTCGAAAATCAGCCGTTTTTGCTCGAACATTAAATGCCTCCAAATGGTATTTAATTAACTTCCCGGGGTGAAGAAACCCTTTTTGAGAACTCAGAGTGAGTAAATTGGCCATTTTCATGCACTTTTAACCATTCCATAAATCTTGTGTTTTGGGCCCCTGGAAGCATGAAAATCACTTTAAACATGCTAATTTTAGCTCTAACACTGATGATCCACCTACAAATGTGAACTGACGTTCAAAAATAAAACATTTGAAAACGGACCATTTTCCACATTTCTGAAGCATGACGTAATGGGGGGGTGTTATCTCTTTTGTCGAAAATCAGCCGTTTTTGCTCGAACATTAAATGCCTCCAAATGGTATTTAATTAACTTCCCGAGCCCCTGGAAGCATGAAAATCACTTTAAACATGCTAATTTTAGCTCTAACACTGATGATCCACCTACAAATGTGAACTGACGTTCAAAAATAAAACATTTGAAAACGGACCATTTTCCACATTTCTGAAGCATGACGTAATGGGGGGGGTGTTATCTCTTTTGTCGAAAATCAGCCGTTTTTGCTCGAACATTAAATGCCTCCAAATGGTATTTAATTAACTTCCCGGGGTGAAGAAACCCTTTTTGAGAACTCAGAGTGAGTAAATTGGCCATTTTCATGCACTTTTAACCATTCCATAAATCTTGTGTTTTGGGCCCCTGGAAGCATGAAAATCACTTTAAACATGCTAATTTTAGCTCTAACACTGATGATCCACCTACAAATGTGAACTGACGTTCAAAAATAAAACATTTGAAAACGGACTATTTTCCACATTTCTGAAGCATGACGTAATGGGGGGGTGTTATCTCTTTTGTCGAAAATCAGCCGTTTTTGCTCGAACATTAAATGCCTCCAAATGGTATTTAATTAACTTCCCGAGCCCCTGGAAGCATGAAAATCACTTTAAACATGCTAATTTTAGCTCTAACACTGATGATCCACCTACAAATGTGAACTGACGTTCAAAAATAAAACATTTGAAAACGGACCATTTTCCACATTTCTGAAGAATGACGTAATGGGGGGGTGTTATCTCTTTTGTCGAAAATCAGCCGTTTTTGCTCGAACATTAAATGCCTCCAAATGGTATTTAATTAACTTCCCGGGGTGAAGAAACCCTTTTTGAGAACTCAGAGTGAGTAAATTGGCCATTTTCATGCACTTTTAACCATTCCATAAATCTTGTGTTTTGGGCCCCTGGAAGCATGAAAATCACTTTAAACATGCTAATTTTAGCTCTAACACTGATGATCCACCTACAAATGTGAACTGACGTTCAAAAATAAAACATTTGAAAACGGACCATTTTCCACATTTCTGAAGCATGACGTAATGGGGGGGGTGTTATCTCTTTTGTCGAAAATCAGCCGTTTTTGCTCGAACATTAAATGCCTCCAAATGGTATTTAATTAACTTCCCGAGCCCCTGGATGCATGAAAATCACTTTAAACATGCTAATTTTAGCTCTCACACTGATGATCCACCTACAAATGTGAACTGACGTTCAAAAATAAAACATTTGAAAACGGACCATTTTCCACATTTCTGAAGCATGACGTAATGGGGGGGTGTTATCTCTTTTGTCGAAAATCAGCCGTTTTTGCTCGAACATTAAATGCCTCCAAATGGTATTTATTTCACTTCCCGGGGTGAAGAAACCCTTTTTGAGAACTCAGAGTGAGTAAATTGGCCATTTTCATGCACTTTTAACCATTCCATAAATCTTGTGTTTTGGGCCCCTGGAAGCATGAAAATCACTTTAAACATGCTAATTTTAGCTCTAACACTGATGATCCACCTACAAATGTGAACTGACGTTCAAAAATAAAACATTTGAAAACGGACCATTTTCCACATTTCTGAAGCATGACGTAATGGGGGGGGTGTTATCTCTTTTGTCGAAAATCAGCCGTTTTTGCTCGAACATTAAATGCCTCCAAATGGTATTTAATTAACTTCCCGAGCCCCTGGAAGCATGAAAATCACTTTAAACATGCTAATTTTAGCTCTAACACTGATGATCCACCTACAAATGTGAACTGACGTTCAAAAATAAAACATTTGAAAACGGACCATTTTCCACATTTCTGAAGCATGACGTAATGGGGGGGGTGTTATCTCTTTTGTCGAAAATCAGCCGTTTTTGCTCGAACATTAAATGCCTCCAAATGGTATTTAATTAACTTCCCGGGGTGAAGAAACCCTTTTTGAGAACTCAGAGTGAGTAAATTGGCCATTTTCATGCACTTTTAACCATTCCATAAATCTTGTGTTTTGGGCCCCTGGAAGCATGAAAATCACTTTAAACATGCTAATTTTAGCTCTAACACTGATGATCCACCTACAAATGTGAACTGACGTTCAAAAATAAAACATTTGAAAACGGACCATTTTCCACATTTCTGAAGCATGACGTAATGGGGGGGTGTTATCTCTTTTGTCGAAAATCAGCCGTTTTTGCTCGAACATTAAATGCCTCCAAATGGTATTTAATTAACTTCCCGAGCCCCTGGAAGCATGAAAATCACTTTAAACATGCTAATTTTAGCTCTAACACTGATGATCCACCTACAAATGTGAACTGACGTTCAAAAATAAAACATTTGAAAACGGACCATTTTCCACATTTCTGAAGCATGACGTAATGGGGGGGTGTTATCTCTTTTGTCGAAAATCAGCCGTTTTTGCTCGAACATTAAATGCCTCCAAATGGTATTTATTTCACTTCCCGGGGTGAAGAAACCCTTTTTGAGAACTCAGAGTGAGTAAATTGGCCATTTTCATGCACTTTTAACCATTCCATTAATCTTGTGTTTTGGGCCCCTGGAAGCATGAAAATCACTTTAAACATGCTAATTTTAGCTCTAACACTGATGATCCACCTACAAATGTGAACTGACGTTCAAAAATAAAACATTTGAAAACTGACCATTTTCCACATTTCTGAAGCATGACGTAATGGGGGGGTGTTATCTCTTTTGTCGAAAATCAGCCGTTTTTGCTCGAACATTAAATGCCTCCAAATGGTATTTATTTCACTTCCCGGGGTGAAGAAACCCTTTTTGAGAACTCAGAGTGAGTAAATTGGCCATTTTCATGCACTTTTAACCATTCCATAAATCTTGTGTTTTGGGCCCCTGGAAGCATGAAAATCACTTTAAACATGCTAATTTTAGCTCTAACACTGATGATCCACCTACAAATGTGAACTGACGTTCAAAAATAAAACATTTGAAAACGGACCATTTTCCACATTTCTGAAGCATGACGTAATGGGGGGGTGTTATCTCTTTTGTCGAAAATCAGCCGTTTTTGCTCGAACATTAAATGCCTCCAAATGGTATTTAATTAACTTCCCGAGCCCCTGGAAGCATGAAAATCACTTTAAACATGCTAATTTTAGCTCTAACACTGATGATCCACCTACAAATGTGAACTGACGTTCAAAAATAAAACATTTGAAAACGGACCATTTTCCACATTTCTGAAGCATGACGTAATGGGGGGGTGTTATCTCTTTTGTCGAAAATCAGCCGTTTTTGCTCGAACATTAAATGCCTCCAAATGGTATTTATTTCACTTCCCGGGGTGAAGAAACCCTTTTTGAGAACTCAGAGTGAGTAAATTGGCCATTTTCATGCACTTTTAACCATTCCATTAATCTTGTGTTTTGGGCCCCTGGAAGCATGAAAATCACTTTAAACATGCTAATTTTAGCTCTAACACTGATGATCCACCTACAAATGTGAACTGACGTTCAAAAATAAAACATTTGAAAACGGACCATTTTCCACATTTCTGAAGCATGACGTAATGGGGGGGTGTTATCTCTTTTGTCAAAAATCAGCCGTTTTTGCTCGAACATTAAATGCCTCCAAATGGTATTTCATTAACTTCCCGGGGTGAAGAAACCCTTTTTGAGAACTCAGAGTGAGTAAATTGGCCATTTTCATGCACTTTTAACCATTCCATAAATCTTGTGTTTTGGGCCCCTGGAAGCATGAAAATCACTTTAAACATGCTAATTTTAGCTCTAACACTGATGATCCACCTACAAATGTGAACTGACGTTCAAAAATAAAACATTTGAAAACGGACCATTTTCCACATTTCTGAAGCATGACGTAATGGGGGGGTGTTATCTCTTTTGTTGAAAATCAGCCGTTTTTGCTCGAACATTAAATGCCTCCAAATGGTATTTAATTAACTTCCCGGGGTGAAGAAACCCTTTTTGAGAACTCAGAGTGAGTAAATTGGCATTTTCATGCACTTTTAACCATTCCATAAATCTTGTGTTTTGGGCCCCTGGAAGCATGAAAATCACTTTAAACATGCTAATTTTAGCTCTAACACTGATGATCCACCTACAAATGTGAACTGACGTTCAAAAATAAAACATTTGAAAACGGACCATTTTCCACATTTCTGAAGCATGACGTAATGGGGGGGTGTTATCTCTTTTGTCGAAAATCAGCCGTTTTTGCTCGAACATTAAATGCCTCCAAATGGTATTTAATTAACTTCCCGAGCCCCTGGAAGCATGAAAATCACTTTAAACATGCTAATTTTAGCTCTAACACTGATGATCCACCTACAAATGTGAACTGACGTTCAAAAATAAAACATTTGAAAACGGACCATTTTCCACATTTCTGAAGCATGACGTAATGGGGGGGGTGTTATCTCTTTTGTCGAAAATCAGCCGTTTTTGCTCGAACATTAAATGCCTCCAAATGGTATTTAATTAACTTCCCGAGCCCCTGGAAGCATGAAAATCACTTTAAACATGCTAATTTTAGCTCTAACACTGATGATCCACCTACAAATGTGAACTGACGTTCAAAAATAAAACATTTGAAAACGGACCATTTTCCACATTTCTGAAGCATGACGTAATGGGGGGGTGTTATCTCTTTTGTCGAAAATCAGCTGTTTTTGCTCGAACATTAAATGCCTCCAAATGGTATTTATTTCACTTCCCGGGGTGAAGAAACCCTTTTTGAGAACTCAGAGTGAGTAAATTGGCCATTTTCATGCACTTTTAACCATTCCATAAATCTTGTGTTTTGGGCCCCTGGAAGCATGAAAATCACTTTAAACATGCTAATTTTAGCTCTAACACTGATGATCCACCTACAAATGTGAACTGACGTTCAAAAATAAAACATTTGAAAACGGACCATTTTCCACATTTCTGAAGCATGACGTAATGGGGGGGTGTTATCTCTTTTGTCGAAAATCAGCCGTTTTTGCTCGAACATTAAATGCCTCCAAATGGTATTTAATTAACTTCCCGAGCCCCTGGAAGCATGAAAATCACTTTAAACATGCTAATTTTAGCTCTAACACTGATGATCCACCTACAAATGTGAACTGACGTTCAAAAATAAAACATTTGAAAACGGACCATTTTCCACATTTCTGAAGCATGACGTAATGGGGGGGGTGTTATCTCTTTTGTCGAAAATCAGCCGTTTTTGCTCGAACATTAAATGCCTCCAAATGGTATTTAATTAACTTCCCGAGCCCCTGGAAGCATGAAAATCACTTTAAACATGCTAATTTTAGCTCTAACACTGATGATCCACCTACAAATGTGAACTGACGTTCAAAAATAAAACATTTGAAAACGGACCATTTTCCACATTTCTGAAGCATGACGTAATGGGGGGGTGTTATCTCTTTTGTCGAAAATCAGCTGTTTTTGCTCGAACATTAAATGCCTCCAAATGGTATTTATTTCACTTCCCGGGGTGAAGAAACCCTTTTTGAGAACTCAGAGTGAGTAAATTGGCCATTTTCATGCACTTTTAACCATTCCATAAATCTTGTGTTTTGGGCCCCTGGAAGCATGAAAATCACTTTAAACATGCTAATTTTAGCTCTAACACTGATGATCCACCTACAAATGTGAACTGACGTTCAAAAATAAAACATTTGAAAACGGACCATTTTCCACATTTCTGAAGCATGACGTAATGGGGGGGTGTTATCTCTTTTGTCGAAAATCAGCCGTTTTTGCTCGAACATTAAATGCCTCCAAATGGTATTTAATTAACTTCCCGAGCCCCTGGAAGCATGAAAATCACTTTAAACATGCTAATTTTAGCTCTAACACTGATGATCCACCTACAAATGTGAACTGACGTTCAAAAATAAAACATTTGAAAACGGACCATTTTCCACATTTCTGAAGCATGACGTAACGGGGGGGTGTTATCTCTTTTGTCGAAAATCAGCCGTTTTTGCTCGAACATTAAATGCCTCCAAATGGTATTTAATTAACTTCCCGGGGTGAAGAAACCCTTTTTGAGAACTCAGAGTGAGTAAATTGGCCATTTTCATGCACTTTTAACCATTCCATAAATCTTGTGTTTTGGGCCCCTGGAAGCATGAAAATCACTTTAAACATGCTAATTTTAGCTCTAACACTGATGATCCACCTACAAATGTGAACTGACGTTCAAAAATAAAACATTTGAAAACGGACCATTTTCCACATTTCTGAAGCATGACGTAATGGGGGGGTGTTATCTCTTTTGTCGAAAATCAGCCGTTTTTGCTCGAACATTAAATGCCTCCAAATGGTATTTATTTAACTTCCCGAGCCCCTGGAAGCATGAAAATCACTTTAAACATTCTAATTTTAGCTCTAACACTGATGATCCACCTACAAATGTGAACTGACGTTCAAAAATAAAACATTTGAAAACGGACCATTTTCCACATTTCTGAAGCATGACGTAATGGGGGGGTGTTATCTCTTTTGTCGAAAATCAGCCGTTTTTGCTCGAACATTAAATGCCTCCAAATGGTATTTAATTAACTTCCCGAGCCCCTGGAAGCATGAAAATCACTTTAAACATGCTAATTTTAGCTCTAACACTGATGATCCACCTACAAATGTGAACTGACGTTCAAAAATAAAACATTTGAAAACGGACCATTTTCCACATTTCTGAAGCATGACGTAATGGGGGGGTGTTATCTCTTTTGTCGAAAATCAGCCGTTTTTGCTCGAACATTAAATGCCTCCAAATGGTATTTAATTAACTTCCCGGGGTGAAGAAACCCTTTTTGAGAACTCAGAGTGAGTAAATTGGCATTTTCATGCACTTTTAACCATTCCATAAATCTTGTGTTTTGGGCCCCTGGAAGTATGAAAATCACTTTAAACATGCTAATTTTAGCTCTAACACTGATGATCCACCTACAAATGTGAACTGACGTTCAAAAATAAAACATTTGAAAACGGACCATTTTCCACATTTCTGAAGCATGACGTAATGGGGGGGTGTTATCTCTTTTGTCGAAAATCAGCCGTTTTTGCTCGAACATTAAATGCCTCCAAATGGTATTTAATTAACTTCCCGGGGTGAAGAAACCCTTTTTGAGAACTCAGAGTGAGTAAATTGGCCATTTTCATGCACTTTTAACCATTCCATAAATCTTGTGTTTTGGGCCCCTGGAAGCATGAAAATCACTTTAAACATGCTAATTTTAGCTCTAACACTGATGATCCACCTACAAATGTGAACTGACGTTCAAAAATAAAACATTTGAAAACGGACCATTTTCCACATTTCTGAAGCATGACGTAATGGGGGGGTGTTATCTCTTTTGTCGAAAATCAGCCGTTTTTGCTCGAACATTAAATGCCTCCAAATGGTATTTATTTAACTTCCCGAGCCCCTGGAAGCATGAAAATCACTTTAAACATGCTAATTTTAGCTCTAACACTGATGATCCACCTACAAATGTGAACTGACGTTCAAAAATAAAACATTTGAAAACGGACCATTTTCCACATTTCTGAAGCATGACGTAATGGGGGGGTGTTATCTCTTTTGTCGAAAATCAGCCGTTTTTGCTCGAACATTAAATGCCTCCAAATGTTATTTAATTAACTTCCCGAGCCCCTGGAAGCATGAAAATCACTTTAAACATGCTAATTTTAGCTCTAACACTGATGATCCACCTACAAATGTGAACTGACGTTCAAAAATAAAACATTTGAAAACGGACCATTTTCCACATTTCTGAAGCATGACGTAATGGGGGGGTGTTATCTCTTTTGTCGAAAATCAGCCGTTTTTGCTCGAACATTAAATGCCTCCAAATGGTATTTAATTAAATTCCCGAGCCCCTGGAAGCATGAAAATCACTTTAAACATGCTAATTTTAGCTCTAACACTGATGATCCACCTACAAATGTGAACTGACGTTCAAAAATAAAACATTTGAAAACGGACCATTTTCCACATTTCTGAAGCATGACGTAATGGGGGGGTGTTATCTCTTTTGTCGAAAATCAGCCGTTTTTGCTCGAACATTAAATGCCTCCAAATGGTATTTATTTCACTTCCCGGGGTGAAGAAACCCTTTTTGAGAACTCAGAGTGAGTAAATTGGCCATTTTCATGCACTTTTAACCATTCCATTAATCTTGTGTTTTGGGCCCCTGGAAGCATGAAAATCACTTTAAACATGCTAATTTTAGCTCTAACACTGATGATCCACCTACAAATGTGAACTGACGTTCAAAAATAAAACATTTGAAAACGGACCATTTTCCACATTTCTGAAGCATGACGTAATGGGGGGGTGTTATCTCTTTTGTCGAAAATCAGCCGTTTTTGCTCGAACATTAAATGCCTCCAAATGGTATTTATTTCACTTCCCGGGGTGAAGAAACCCTTTTTGAGAACTCAGAGTGAGTAAATTGGCCATTTTCATGCACTTTTAACCATTCCATTAATCTTGTGTTTTGGGCCCCTGGAAGCATGAAAATCACTTTAAACATGCTAATTTTAGCTCTAACACTGATGATCCACCTACAAATGTGAACTGACGTTCAAAAATAAAACATTTGAAAACGGACCATTTTCCACATTTCTGAAGCATGACGTAATGGGGGGGTGTTATCTCTTTTGTCAAAAATCAGCCGTTTTTGCTCGAACATTAAATGCCTCCAAATGGTATTTCATTAACTTCCCGGGGTGAAGAAACCCTTTTTGAGAACTCAGAGTGAGTAAATTGGCCATTTTCATGCACTTTTAACCATTCCATAAATCTTGTGTTTTGGGCCCCTGGAAGCATGAAAATCACTTTAAACATGCTAATTTTAGCTCTAACACTGATGATCCACCTACAAATGTGAACTGACGTTCAAAAATAAAACATTTGAAAACGGACCATTTTCCACATTTCTGAAGCATGACGTAATGGGGGGGTGTTATCTCTTTTGTTGAAAATCAGCCGTTTTTGCTCGAACATTAAATGCCTCCAAATGGTATTTAATTAACTTCCCGGGGTGAAGAAACCCTTTTTGAGAACTCAGAGTGAGTAAATTGGCATTTTCATGCACTTTTAACCATTCCATAAATCTTGTGTTTTGGGCCCCTGGAAGCATGAAAATCACTTTAAACATGCTAATTTTAGCTCTAACACTGATGATCCACCTACAAATGTGAACTGACGTTCAAAAATAAAACATTTGAAAACGGACCATTTTCCACATTTCTGAAGCATGACGTAATGGGGGGGTGTTATCTCTTTTGTCGAAAATCAGCCGTTTTTGCTCGAACATTAAATGCCTCCAAATGGTATTTAATTAACTTCCCGAGCCCCTGGAAGCATGAAAATCACTTTAAACATGCTAATTTTAGCTCTAACACTGATGATCCACCTACAAATGTGAACTGACGTTCAAAAATAAAACATTTGAAAACGGACCATTTTCCACATTTCTGAAGCATGACGTAATGGGGGGGGTGTTATCTCTTTTGTCGAAAATCAGCCGTTTTTGCTCGAACATTAAATGCCTCCAAATGGTATTTAATTAACTTCCCGAGCCCCTGGAAGCATGAAAATCACTTTAAACATGCTAATTTTAGCTCTAACACTGATGATCCACCTACAAATGTGAACTGACGTTCAAAAATAAAACATTTGAAAACGGACCATTTTCCACATTTCTGAAGCATGACGTAATGGGGGGGTGTTATCTCTTTTGTCGAAAATCAGCTGTTTTTGCTCGAACATTAAATGCCTCCAAATGGTATTTATTTCACTTCCCGGGGTGAAGAAACCCTTTTTGAGAACTCAGAGTGAGTAAATTGGCCATTTTCATGCACTTTTAACCATTCCATAAATCTTGTGTTTTGGGCCCCTGGAAGCATGAAAATCACTTTAAACATGCTAATTTTAGCTCTAACACTGATGATCCACCTACAAATGTGAACTGACGTTCAAAAATAAAACATTTGAAAACGGACCATTTTCCACATTTCTGAAGCATGACGTAATGGGGGGGTGTTATCTCTTTTGTCGAAAATCAGCCGTTTTTGCTCGAACATTAAATGCCTCCAAATGGTATTTAATTAACTTCCCGAGCCCCTGGAAGCATGAAAATCACTTTAAACATGCTAATTTTAGCTCTAACACTGATGATCCACCTACAAATGTGAACTGACGTTCAAAAATAAAACATTTGAAAACGGACCATTTTCCACATTTCTGAAGCATGACGTAATGGGGGGGGTGTTATCTCTTTTGTCGAAAATCAGCCGTTTTTGCTCGAACATTAAATGCCTCCAAATGGTATTTAATTAACTTCCCGAGCCCCTGGAAGCATGAAAATCACTTTAAACATGCTAATTTTAGCTCTAACACTGATGATCCACCTACAAATGTGAACTGACGTTCAAAAATAAAACATTTGAAAACGGACCATTTTCCACATTTCTGAAGCATGACGTAATGGGGGGGTGTTATCTCTTTTGTCGAAAATCAGCTGTTTTTGCTCGAACATTAAATGCCTCCAAATGGTATTTATTTCACTTCCCGGGGTGAAGAAACCCTTTTTGAGAACTCAGAGTGAGTAAATTGGCCATTTTCATGCACTTTTAACCATTCCATAAATCTTGTGTTTTGGGCCCCTGGAAGCATGAAAATCACTTTAAACATGCTAATTTTAGCTCTAACACTGATGATCCACCTACAAATGTGAACTGACGTTCAAAAATAAAACATTTGAAAACGGACCATTTTCCACATTTCTGAAGCATGACGTAATGGGGGGTGTTATCTCTTTTGTCGAAAATCAGCCGTTTTGCTCGAACATTAAATGCCTCCAAATGGTATTTAATTAACTTCCCGAGCCCCTGGAAGCATGAAAATCACTTTAAACATGCTAATTTTAGCTCTAACACTGATGATCCACCTACAAATGTGAACTGACGTTCAAAAATAAAACATTTGAAAACGGACCATTTTCCACATTTCTGAAGCATGACGTAACGGGGGGGTGTTATCTCTTTTGTCGAAAATCAGCCGTTTTTGCTCGAACATTAAATGCCTCCAAATGGTATTTAATTAACTTCCCGGGGTGAAGAAACCCTTTTTGAGAACTCAGAGTGAGTAAATTGGCCATTTTCATGCACTTTTAACCATTCCATAAATCTTGTGTTTTGGGCCCCTGGAAGCATGAAAATCACTTTAAACATGCTAATTTTAGCTCTAACACTGATGATCCACCTACAAATGTGAACTGACGTTCAAAAATAAAACATTTGAAAACGGACCATTTTCCACATTTCTGAAGCATGACGTAATGGGGGGGTGTTATCTCTTTTGTCGAAAATCAGCCGTTTTTGCTCGAACATTAAATGCCTCCAAATGGTATTTATTTAACTTCCCGAGCCCCTGGAAGCATGAAAATCACTTTAAACATTCTAATTTTAGCTCTAACACTGATGATCCACCTACAAATGTGAACTGACGTTCAAAAATAAAACATTTGAAAACGGACCATTTTCCACATTTCTGAAGCATGACGTAATGGGGGGGTGTTATCTCTTTTGTCGAAAATCAGCCGTTTTTGCTCGAACATTAAATGCCTCCAAATGGTATTTAATTAACTTCCCGAGCCCCTGGAAGCATGAAAATCACTTTAAACATGCTAATTTTAGCTCTAACACTGATGATCCACCTACAAATGTGAACTGACGTTCAAAAATAAAACATTTGAAAACGGACCATTTTCCACATTTCTGAAGCATGACGTAATGGGGGGGTGTTATCTCTTTTGTCGAAAATCAGCCGTTTTTGCTCGAACATTAAATGCCTCCAAATGGTATTTAATTAACTTCCCGGGGTGAAGAAACCCTTTTTGAGAACTCAGAGTGAGTAAATTGGCATTTTCATGCACTTTTAACCATTCCATAAATCTTGTGTTTTGGGCCCCTGGAAGTATGAAAATCACTTTAAACATGCTAATTTTAGCTCTAACACTGATGATCCACCTACAAATGTGAACTGACGTTCAAAAATAAAACATTTGAAAACGGACCATTTTCCACATTTCTGAAGCATGACGTAATGGGGGGGTGTTATCTCTTTTGTCGAAAATCAGCCGTTTTTGCTCGAACATTAAATGCCTCCAAATGGTATTTAATTAACTTCCCGGGGTGAAGAAACCCTTTTTGAGAACTCAGAGTGAGTAAATTGGCCATTTTCATGCACTTTTAACCATTCCATAAATCTTGTGTTTTGGGCCCCTGGAAGCATGAAAATCACTTTAAACATGCTAATTTTAGCTCTAACACTGATGATCCACCTACAAATGTGAACTGACGTTCAAAAATAAAACATTTGAAAACGGACCATTTTCCACATTTCTGAAGCATGACGTAATGGGGGGGTGTTATCTCTTTTGTCGAAAATCAGCCGTTTTTGCTCGAACATTAAATGCCTCCAAATGGTATTTATTTAACTTCCCGAGCCCCTGGAAGCATGAAAATCACTTTAAACATGCTAATTTTAGCTCTAACACTGATGATCCACCTACAAATGTGAACTGACGTTCAAAAATAAAACATTTGAAAACGGACCATTTTCCACATTTCTGAAGCATGACGTAATGGGGGGGTGTTATCTCTTTTGTCGAAAATCAGCCGTTTTTGCTCGAACATTAAATGCCTCCAAATGTTATTTAATTAACTTCCCGAGCCCCTGGAAGCATGAAAATCACTTTAAACATGCTAATTTTAGCTCTAACACTGATGATCCACCTACAAATGTGAACTGACGTTCAAAAATAAAACATTTGAAAACGGACCATTTTCCACATTTCTGAAGCATGACGTAATGGGGGGGTGTTATCTCTTTTGTCGAAAATCAGCCGTTTTTGCTCGAACATTAAATGCCTCCAAATGGTATTTAATTAAATTCCCGAGCCCCTGGAAGCATGAAAATCACTTTAAACATGCTAATTTTAGCTCTAACACTGATGATCCACCTACAAATGTGAACTGACGTTCAAAAATAAAACATTTGAAAACGGACCATTTTCCACATTTCTGAAGCATGACGTAATGGGGGGGTGTTATCTCTTTTGTCGAAAATCAGCCGTTTTTGCTCGAACATTAAATGCCTCCAAATGGTATTTATTTCACTTCCCGGGGTGAAGAAACCCTTTTTGAGAACTCAGAGTGAGTAAATTGGCCATTTTCATGCACTTTTAACCATTCCATTAATCTTGTGTTTTGGGCCCCTGGAAGCATGAAAATCACTTTAAACATGCTAATTTTAGCTCTAACACTGATGATCCACCTACAAATGTGAACTGACGTTCAAAAATAAAACATTTGAAAACTGACCATTTTCCACATTTCTGAAGCATGACGTAATGGGGGGGTGTTATCTCTTTTGTCGAAAATCAGCCGTTTTTGCTCGAACATTAAATGCCTCCAAATGGTATTTATTTCACTTCCCGGGGTGAAGAAACCCTTTTTGAGAACTCAGAGTGAGTAAATTGGCCATTTTCATGCACTTTTAACCATTCCATAAATCTTGTGTTTTGGGCCCCTGGAAGCATGAAAATCACTTTAAACATGCTAATTTTAGCTCTAACACTGATGATCCACCTACAAATGTGAACTGACGTTCAAAAATAAAACATTTGAAAACTGACCATTTTCCACATTTCTGAAGCATGACGTAATGGGGGGGTGTTATCTCTTTTGTCGAAAATCAGCCGTTTTTGCTCGAACATTAAATGCCTCCAAATGGTATTTATTTCACTTCCCGGGGTGAAGAAACCCTTTTTGAGAACTCAGAGTGAGTAAATTGGCCATTTTCATGCACTTTTAACCATTCCATAAATCTTGTGTTTTGGCCCCTGGAAGCATGAAAATCACTTTAAACATGCTAATTTTAGCTCTAACACTGATGATCCACCTACAAATGTGAACTGACGTTCAAAAATAAAACATTTGAAAACGGACCATTTTCCACATTTCTGAAGCATGACGTAATGGGGGGTTGTTATCTCTTTTGTCGAAAATCAGCCGTTTTTGCTCGAACATTAAATGCCTCCAAATGGTATTTAATTAACTTCCCGAGCCCCTGGAAGCATGAAAATCACTTTAAACATGCTAATTTTAGCTCTAACACTGATGATCCACCTACAAATGTGAACTGACGTTCAAAAATAAAACATTTGAAAACGGACCATTTTCCACATTTCTGAAGCATGACGTAATGGGGGGGTGTTATCTCTTTTGTCGAAAATCAGCCGTTTTGCTCGAAAATTAAATGCCTCCAAATGGTATTTATTTCACTTCCCGGGGTGAAGAAACCCTTTTTGAGAACTCAGAGTGAGTAAATTGGCCATTTTCATGCACTTTTAACCATTCCATTAATCTTGTGTTTTGGGCCCCTGGAAGCATGAAAATCACTTTAAACATGCTAATTTTAGCTCTAAAACTGATGATCCACCTACAAATGTGAACTGACGTTCAAAAATAAAAACATTTGAAAACGGACCATTTTCCACATTTCTGAAGCATGACGTAATGGGGGGGTGTTATCTCTTTGTCAAAAATCAGCCGTTTTTGCTCGAACATTAAATGCCTCCAAATGGTATTTCATTAACTTCCCGGGGTGAAGAAACCCTTTTTGAGAACTCAGAGTGAGTAAATTGGCCATTTTCATGCACTTTTAACCATTCCATAAATCTTGTGTTTTGGGCCCCTGGAAGCATGAAAATCACTTTAAACATGCTAATTTTAGCTCTAACACTGATGATCCACCTACAAATGTGAACTGACGTTCAAAAATAAAACATTTGAAAACGGACCATTTTCCACATTTCTGAAGCATGACGTAATGGGGGGGGTGTTATCTCTTTTGTCGAAAATCAGCCGTTTTTGCTCGAACATTAAATGCCTCCAAATGGTATTTAATTAACTTCCCGGGGTGAAGAAACCCTTTTTGAGAACTCAGAGTGAGTAAATTGGCCATTTTCATGCACTTTTAACCATTCCATAAATCTTGTGTTTTGGCCCCTGGAAGCATGAAAATCACTTTAAACATGCTAATTTTAGCTCTAACACTGATGATCCACCTACAAATGTGAACTGACGTTCAAAAATAAAACATTGAAAACGGACCATTTTCCACATTTCTGAAGCATGACGTAATGGGGGGGTGTTATCTCTTTTGTCGAAATCAGCCGTTTTTGCTCGAACATTAAATGCCTCCCAAATGGTATTTAATTAACTTCCCGAGCCCCTGGAAGCATGAAAATCACTTTAAACATGCTAATTTTAGCTCTAACACTGATGATCCACCTACAAATGTGAACTGACGTTCAAAAATAAAACATTTGAAAACGGACCATTTTCCACATTTCTGAAGCATGACGTAATGGGGGGGTGTTATCTCTTTTGTCGAAAATCAGCCGTTTTTGCTCGAACATTAAATGCCTCCAAATGGTATTTAATTAACTTCCCGGGGTGAAGAAACCCTTTTTGAGAACTCAGAGTGAGTAAATTGGCCATTTTCATGCACTTTTAACCATTCCATAAATCTTGTGTTTTGGGCCCCTGGAAGCATGAAAATCACTTTAAACATGCTAATTTTAGCTCTAACACTGATGATCCACCTACAAATGTGAACTGACGTTCAAAAATAAAACATTTGAAAACGGACCATTTTCCACATTTCTGAAGCATGACGTAATGGGGGGGTGTTATCTCTTTTGTCGAAAATCAGCCGTTTTTGCTCGAACATTAAATGCCTTCCAAATGGTATTTAATTAACTTCCCGAGCCCCTGGAAGCATGAAAATCACTTTAAACATGCTAATTTTAGCTCTAACACTGATGATCCACCTACAAATGTGAACTGACGTTCAAAAATAAAACATTTGAAAACGGACCATTTTCCACATTTCTGAAGCATGACGTAATGGGGGGGTGTTATCTCTTTTGTCGAAAATCAGCCGTTTTTGCTCGAACATTAAATGCCTCCAAATGGTATTTAATTAACTTCCCGGGGTGAAGAAACCCTTTTTGAGAACTCAGAGTGAGTAAATTGGCCATTTTCATGCACTTTTAACCATTCCATAAATCTTGTGTTTTGGGCCCCTGGAAGCATGAAAATCACTTTAAACATGCTAATTTTAGCTCTAACACTGATGATCCACCTACAAATGTGAACTGACGTTCAAAAATAAAACATTTGAAAACGGACCATTTTCCACATTTCTGAAGCATGACGTAATGGGGGGGTGTTATCTCTTTTGTCGAAAATCAGCCGTTTTTGCTCGAACATTAAATGCCTCCAAATGGTATTTATTTCACTTCCCGGGGTGAAGAAACCCTTTTTGAGAACTCAGAGTGAGTAAATTGGCCATTTTCATGCACTTTTAACCATTCATAAATCTTGTGTTTTGGGCCCCTGGAAGCATGAAAATCACTTTAAACATGCTAATTTTAGCTCTAACACTGATGATCCACCTACAAATGTGAACTGACGTTCAAAAATAAAACATTTGAAAACGGACCATTTTCCACATTTCTGAAGCATGACGTAATGGGGGGGTGTTATCTCTTTTGTCGAAAATCAGCCGTTTTTGCTCGAACATTAAATGCCTCCAAATGGTATTTAATTAACTTCCCGAGCCCTGGAAGCATGAAAATCACTTTAAACATGCTAATTTTAGCTCTAACACTGATGATCCACCTACAAATGTGAACTGACGTTCAAAAATAAAACATTTGAAAACGGACCATTTTCCACATTTCTGAAGCATGACGTAATGGGGGGGTGTTATCTCTTTTGTCGAAAATCAGCCGTTTTTTCTCGAACATTAAATGCCTCCAAATGGTATTTAATTAACTTCCCGAGCCCCTGGAAGCATGAAAATCACTTTAAACATGCTAATTTTAGCTCTAACACTGATGATCCACCTACAAATGTGAACTGACGTTCAAAAATAAAACATTTGAAAACGGACCATTTTCCACATTTCTGAAGCATGACGTAATGGGGGGGTGTTATCTCTTTTGTCGAAAATCAGCCGTTTTTGCTCGAACATTAAATGCCTCCAAATGGTATTTAATTAACTTCCCGGGGTGAAGAAACCCTTTTTGAGAACTCAGAGTGAGTAAATTGGCCATTTTCATGAACTTTTAACCATTCCATAAATCTTGTGTTTTGGGCCCCTGGAAGCATGAAAATCACTTTAAACATGCTAATTTTAGCTCTAACACTGATGATCCACCTACAAATGTGAACTGACGTTCAAAAATAAAACATTTGAAAACGGACCATTTTCCACATTTCTGAAGCATGACGTAATGGGGGGGTGTTATCTCTTTTGTCGAAAATCAGCCGTTTTTGCTCGAACATTAAATGCCTCCAAATGGTATATATTTAACTTCCCGAGCCCCTGGAAGCATGAAAATCACTTTAAACATGCTAATTTTAGCTCTAACACTGATGATCCACCTACAAATGTGAACTGACGTTCAAAAATAAAACATTTGAAAACGGACCATTTTCCACATTTCTGAAGCATGACGTAATGGGGGGGTGTTATCTCTTTTGTCGAAAATCAGCCGTTTTTGCTCGAACATTAAATGCCTCCAAATGGTATTTAATTAACTTCCCGAGCCCCTGGAAGCATGAAAATCACTTTAAACATGCTAATTTTAGCTCTAACACTGATGATCCACCTACAAATGTGAACTGACGTTCAAAAATAAAACATTTGAAAACAGACCATTTTCCACATTTCTGAAGCATGACGTAATGGGGGGGTGTTATCTCTTTTGTCGAAAATCAGCCGTTTTTGCTCGAACATTAAATGCCTCCAAATGGTATTTAATTAACTTCCCGGGGTGAAGAAACCCTTTTTGAGAACTCAGAGTGAGTAAATTGGCCATTTTCATGCACTTTTAACCATTCCATAATCTTGTGTTTTGGGCCCCTGGAAGCATGAAAATCACTTTAAACATGCTAATTTTAGCTCTAACACTGATGATCCACCTACAAATGTGAACTGACGTTCAAAAATAAAACATTTGAAAACGGACCATTTTCCACATTTCTGAAGCATGACGTAATGGGGGGGTGTTATCTCTTTTGTCGAAAATCAGCCGTTTTTGCTCGAACATTAAATGCCTCCAAATGGTATTTAATTAACTTCCCGAGCCCCTGGAAGCATGAAAATCACTTTAAACATGCTAATTTTAGCTCTAACACTGATGATCCACCTACAAATGTGAACTGACGTTCAAAAATAAAACATTTGAAAACGGACCATTTTCCACATTTCTGAAGCATGACGTAATGGGGGGGTGTTATCTCTTTTGTCGAAAATCAGCCGTTTTTGCTCGAACATTAAATGCCTCCAAATGGTATTTATTTCACTTCCCCGAGCCCCTTGGAACATGAAAGAAACCCTTTTTAAGAACTCAGAGTGAGTAAATTGGCCATTTTCATGCACTTTTAACCATTCCATTAATCTTGTGTTTTGGGCCCCTGGAAGCATGAAAATCACTTTAAACATGCTAATTTTAGCTCTAACACTGATGATCCACCTACAAATGTGAACTGACGTTCAAAAATAAAACATTTGAAAACGGACCATTTTCCACATTTCTGAAGCATGACGTAATGGGGGGGTGTTATCTCTTTTGTCGAAAATCAGCCGTTTTTGCTCGAACATTAAATGCCTCCAAATGGTATTTATTTAACTTCCCGGGGTGAAGAAACCCTTTTTGAGAACTCAGAGTGAGTAAATTGGCCATTTTCATGCACTTTTAACCATTCCATAAATCTTGTGTTTTGGGCCCCTGGAAGCATGAAAATCACTTTAAACATGCTAATTTTAGCTCTAACACTGATGATCCACCTACAAATGTGAACTGACGTTCAAAAATAAAACATTTGAAAACGGACCATTTTCCACATTTCTGAAGCATGACGTAATGGGGGGGTGTTATCTCTTTTGTCGAAAATCAGCCGTTTTTGCTCGAACATTAAATGCCTCCAAATGGTATTTAATTAACTTCCCGAGCCCCTGGAAGCATGAAAATCACTTTAAACATGCTAATTTTAGCTCTAACACTGATGATCCACCTACAAATGTGAACTGACGTTCAAAAATAAAACATTTGAAAACGGACCATTTTCCACATTTCTGAAGCATGACGTAATGGGGGGGTGTTATCTCTTTTGTCGAAAATCAGCCGTTTTTGCTCGAACATTAAATGCCTCCAAATGGTATTTAATTAACTTCCCGGGGTGAAGAAACCCTTTTTGAGAACTCAGAGTGAGTAAATTGGCCATTTTCATGCACTTTTAACCATTCCATAAATCTTGTGTTTTGGGCCCCTGGAAGCATGAAAATCACTTTAAACATGCTAATTTTAGCTCTAACACTGATGATCCACCTACAAATGTGAACTGACGTTCAAAAATAAAACATTTGAAAACGGACCATTTTCCACATTTCTGAAGCATGACGTAATGGGGGGGTGTTATCTCTTTTGTCGAAAATCAGCCGTTTTTGCTCGAACATTAAATGCCTCCAAATGGTATTTAATTAACTTCCCGAGCCCCTGGAAGCATGAAAATCACTTTAAACATGCTAATTTTAGCTCTAACACTGATGATCCACCTACAAATGTGAACTGACGTTCAAAAATAAAACATTTGAAAACGGACCATTTTCCACATTTCTGAAGCATGAATACTCACGCGTAATGGGGGGGTGTTATCTCTTTTGTCGAAAATCAGCCGTTTTTGCTCGAACATTAAATGCCTCCAAATGGTATTTAATTAACTTCCCGGGGTGAAGAAACCCTTTTTGAGAACTCAGAGTGAGTAAATTGGCCATTTTCATGCACTTTTAACCATTCCATAAATCTTGTGTTTTGGGCCCCTGGAAGCATGAAAATCACTTTAAACATGCTAATTTTAGCTCTAACACTGATGATCCACCTACAAATGTGAACTGACGTTCAAAAATAAAACATTTGAAAACGGACCATTTTCCACATTTCTGAAGCATGACGTAATGGGGGGGTGTTATCTCTTTTGTCGAAAATCAGCCGTTTTTGCTCGAACATTAAATGCCTCCAAATGGTATTTAATTAACTTCCCGAGCCCCTGGAAGCATGAAAATCACTTTAAACATGCTAATTTTAGCTCTAACACTGATGATCCACCTACAAATGTGAACTGACGTTCAAAAATAAAACATTTGAAAACGGACCATTTTCCACATTTCTGAAGCATGAAGTAATGGGGGGGTGTTATCTCTTTTGTCGAAAATCAGCCGTTTTTGCTCGAACATTAAATGCCTCCAAATGGTATTTAATTCACTTCCCGGGGTGAAGAAACCCTTTTTGAGAACTCAGAGTGAGTAAATTGGCCATTTTCATGCACTTTTAACCATTCCATAAATCTTGTGTTTTGGGCCCCTGGAAGCATGAAAATCACTTTAAACATGCTAATTTTAGCTCTAACACTGATGATCCACCTACAAATGTGAACTGACGTTCAAAAATAAAACATTTGAAAACGGACCATTTTCCACATTTCTGAAGCATGACGTAACGGGGGGTGTTATCTCTTTTGTCGAAAATCAGCCGTTTTTGCTCGAACATTAAATGCCTCCAAATGGTATTTAATTAACTTCCCGGGTGAAGAAACCCTTTTTGAGAACTCAGAGTGAGTAAATTGGCCATTTTCATGCACTTTTAACCATTCCATAAATCTTGTGTTTTGGGCCCCTGGAAGCATGAAAATCACTTTAAACATGCTAATTTTAGCTCTAACACTGATGATCCACCTACAAATGTGAACTGACGTTCAAAAATAAAACATTTGAAAATGGACCATTTTCCACATTTCTGAAGCATGACGTAATGGGGGGGTGTTATCTCTTTTGTCGAAAATCAGCCGTTTTTGCTCGAACAATAAATGCCTCCAAATGGTATTTAATTTAACTTCCCGAGCCCTGGAAGCATGAAAATCACTTTAAACATGCTAATTTTAGCTCTAACACTGATGATCCACCTACAAATGTGAACTGACGTTCAAAAATAAAACATTTGAAAACGGACCATTTTCCACATTTCTGAAGCATGACGTAATGGGGGGGTGTTATCTCTTTTGTCGAAAATCAGCCGTTTTTGCTCGAACATTAAATGCCTCCAAATGGTATTTAATTAACTTCCCGGAGCCCCTGGAAGCATGAAAATCACTTTAAACATGCTAATTTTAACTCTAACACTGATGATCCACCTACAAATGTGAACTGACGTTCAAAAATAAAACATTTGAAAACGGACCATTTTCCACATTTCTGAAGCATGACGTAATGGGGGGTGTTATCTCTTTTGTCGAAAATCAGCCGTTTTTGCTCGAACATTAAATGCCTCCAAATGGTATTTAATTAAATTCCCGAGCCCCTGGAAGCATGAAAATCACTTTAAACATGCTAATTTTAGCTCTAACACTGATGATCCACCTACAAATGTGAACTGACGTTCAAAAATAAAACATTTGAAAACGGACCATTTTCCACATTTCTGAAGCATGACGTAATGGGGGGTGTTATCTCTTTTGTCGAAAATCAGCCGTTTTTGCTCGAACATTAAATGCCTCCAAATGGTATTTATTTCACTTCCCGGGGTGAAGAACCCTTTTTGAGAACTCAGAGTGAGTAAATTGGCCATTTTCATGCACTTTTAACCATTCCATTAATCTTGTGTTTTGGGCCCCTGGAAGCATGAAAATCACTTTAAACATGCTAATTTTAGCTCTAACACTGATGATCCACCTACAAATGTGAACTGACGTTCAAAAATAAAACATTTGAAAACTGACCATTTTCCACATTTCTGAAGCATGACGTAATGGGGGGGTGTTATCTCTTTTGTCGAAAATCAGCCGTTTTTGCTCGAACATTAAATGCCTCCAAATGGTATTTAATTAACTTCCCGAGCCCCTGGAAGCATGAAAATCACTTTAAACATGCTAATTTTAGCTCTAACACTGATGATCCACCTACAAATGTGAACTGACGTTCAAAAATAAAACATTTGAAAACGGACCATTTTCCACATTTCTGAAGCATGACGTAATGGGGGGGTGTTATCTCTTTTGTCGAAAATCAGCCGTTTTTGCTCGAACATTAAATGCCTCCAAATGGTATTTAATTAACTTCCCGGGGTGAAGAAACCCTTTTTGAGAACTCAGAGTGAGTAAATTGGCCATTTTCATGCACTTTTAACCATTCCATAAATCTTGTGTTTTGGGCCCCTGGAAGCATGAAAATCACTTTAAACATGCTAATTTTAGCTCTAACACTGATGATCCACCTACAAATGTGAACTGACGTTCAAAAATAAAACATTTGAAAACGGACCATTTTCCACATTTCTGAAGCATGACGTAATGGGGGGGTGTTATCTCTTTTGTCGAAAATCAGCCGTTTTTGCTCGAACATTAAATGCCTCCAAATGGTATTTAATTAACTTCCCGAGCCCCTGGAAGCATGAAAATCACTTTAAACAGCTAATTTTAGCTCTAACACTGATGATCCACCTACAAATGTGAACTGACGTTCAAAAATAAAACATTTGAAAACGGACCATTTTCCACATTTCTGAAGCATGAGTTATCTCTTTTGTCGAAAATCAGCCGTTTTTGCTCGAACATTAAATGCCTCCAAATGGTATTTAATTAACTTCCCGGGGTGAAGAAACCCTTTTTGAGAACTCAGAGTGAGTAAATTGGCCATTTTCATGCACTTTTAACCATTCCATAAATCTTGTGTTTTGGGCCCCTGGAAGCATGAAAATCACTTTAAACATGCTAATTTTAGCTCTAACACTGATGATCCACCTACAAATGTGAACTGACGTTCAAAAATAAAACATTTGAAAACGGACCATTTTCCACATTTCTGAAGCATGACGTAATGGGGGGGTGTTATCTCTTTTGTCGAAAATCAGCCGTTTTTGCTTGAACATTAAATGCCTCCAAATGGTATTTATTTCACTTCCCGGGGTGAAGAAACCCTTTTTGAGAACTCAGAGTGAGTAAATTGGCCATTTTCATGCACTTTTAACCATTTCATAAATCTTGTGTTTTGGGCCCCTGGAAGCATGAAAATCACTTTAAACATGCTAATTTTAGCTCTAACACTGATGATCCACCTACAAATGTGAACTGACGTTCAAAAATAAAACATTTGAAAACGGACCATTTTCCACATTTCTGAAGCATGACGTAATGGGGGGGTGTTATCTCTTTTGTCGAAAATCAGCCGTTTTTGCTCGAACATTAAATGCCTCCAAATGGTATTTAATTAACTTCCCGAGCCCCTGGAAGCATGAAAATCACTTTAAACATGCTAATTTTAGCTCTAACACTGATGATCCACCTACAAATGTGAACTGACGTTCAAAAATAAAACATTTGAAAACGGACCATTTTCCACATTTCTGAAGCATGACGTAATGGGGGGGTGTTATCTCTTTTGTCGAAAATCAGCCGTTTTTGCTCGAACATTAAATGCCTCCAAATGGTATTTAATTAACTTCCCGGGGTGAAGAAACCCTTTTTGAGAACTCAGAGTGAGTAAATTGGCCATTTTCATGCACTTTTAACCATTCCATAAATCTTGTGTTTTGGGCCCCTGGAAGCATGAAAATCACTTTAAACATGCTAATTTTAGCTCTAACACTGATGATCCACCTACAAATGTGAACTGACGTTCAAAAATAAAACATTTGAAAACGGACCATTTTCCACATTTCTGAAGCATGACGTAATGGGGGGGTGTTATCTCTTTTGTCGAAAATCAGCCGTTTTTGCTCGAACATTAAATGCCTCCAAATGGTATATATTTAACTTCCCGAGCCCCTGGAAGCATGAAAATCACTTTAAACATGCTAATTTTAGCTCTAACACTGATGATCCACCTACAAATGTGAACTGACGTTCAAAAATAAAACATTTGAAAACGGACCATTTTCCACATTTCTGAAGCATGACGTAATGGGGGGGGTGTTATCTCTTTTGTCGAAAATCTGCCGTTTTTGCTCGAACATTAAATGCCTCCAAATGGTATTTAATTAACTTCCCGAGCCCCTGGAAGCATGAAAATCACTTTAAACATGCTAATTTTAGCTCTAACACTGATGATCCACCTACAAATGTGAACTGACGTTCAAAAATAAAACATTTGAAAACAGACCATTTTCCACATTTCTGAAGCATGACGTAATGGGGGGGTGTTATCTCTTTTGTCGAAAATCAGCCGTTTTTGCTCGAACATTAAATGCCTCCAAATGGTATTTAATTAACTTCCCGGGGTGAAGAAACCCTTTTTGAGAACTCAGAGTGAGTAAATTGGCCATTTTCATGCACTTTTAACCATTCCATAAATCTTGTGTTTTGGGCCCCTGGAAGCATGAAAATCACTTTAAACATGCTAATTTTAGCTCTAACACTGATGATCCACCTACAAATGTGAACTGACGTTCAAAAATAAAACATTTGAAAACGGACCATTTTCCACATTTCTGAAGCATGACGTAATGGGGGGGTGTTATCTCTTTTGTCGAAAATCAGCCGTTTTTGCTCGAACATTAAATGCCTCCAAATGGTATATATTTAACTTCCCGAGCCCCTGGAAGCATGAAAATCACTTTAAACATGCTAATTTTAGCTCTAACACTGATGATCCACCTACAAATGTGAACTGACGTTCAAAAATAAAACATTTGAAAACGGACCATTTTCCACATTTCTGAAGCATGACGTAATGGGGGGGGTGTTATCTCTTTTGTCGAAAATCTGCCGTTTTTGCTCGAACATTAAATGCCTCCAAATGGTATTTAATTAACTTCCCGAGCCCCTGGAAGCATGAAAATCACTTTAAACATGCTAATTTTAGCTCTAACACTGATGATCCACCTACAAATGTGAACTGACGTTCAAAAATAAAACATTTGAAAACAGACCATTTTCCACATTTCTGAAGCATGACGTAATGGGGGGGTGTTATCTCTTTTGTCGAAAATCAGCCGTTTTTGCTCGAACATTAAATGCCTCCAAATGGTATTTAATTAACTTCCCGGGGTGAAGAAACCCTTTTTGAGAACTCAGAGTGAGTAAATTGGCCATTTTCATGCACTTTTAACCATTCCATAAATCTTGTGTTTTGGGCCCCTGGAAGCATGAAAATCACTTTAAACATGCTAATTTTAGCTCTAACACTGATGATCCACCTACAAATGTGAACTGACGTTCAAAAATAAAACATTTGAAAACGGACCATTTTCCACATTTCTGAAGCATGACGTAATGGGGGGGTGTTATCTCTTTTGTCGAAAATCTGCCGTTTTTGCTCGAACATTAAATGCCTCCAAATGGTATTTAATTAACTTCCCGAGCCCCTGGAAGCATGAAAATCACTTTAAACATGCTAATTTTAGCTCTAACACTGATGATCCACCTACAAATGTGAACTGACGTTCAAAAATAAAACATTTGAAAACGGACCATTTTCCACATTTCTGAAGCATGACGTAATGGGGGGTGTTATCTCTTTTGTCGAAAATCAGCCGTTTTTGCTCGAACATTAAATGCCTCCAAATGGTATTTATTTCACTTCCCGGGGTGAAGAAACCCTTTTTGAGAACTCAGAGTGAGTAAATTGGCCATTTTCATGCACTTTTAACCATTCCATTAATCTTGTGTTTTGGGCCCCTGGAAGCATGAAAATCACTTTAAACATGCTAATTTTAGCTCTAACACTGATGATCCACCTACAAATGTGAACTGACGTTCAAAAATAAAACATTTGAAAACGGACCATTTTCCACATTTCTGAAGCATGACGTAATGGGGGGGTGTTATCTCTTTTGTCGAAAATCAGCCGTTTTTGCTCGAACATTAAATGCCTCCAAATGGTATTTAATTAACTTCCCGGGGTGAAGAAACCCTTTATGAGAACTCAGAGTGAGTAAATTGGCCATTTTCATGCACTTTTAACCATTCCATAAATCTTGTGTTTTGGGCCCTGGAAGCATGAAAATCACTTTAAACATGCTAATTTTAGCTCTAACACTGATGATCCACCTACAAATGTGAACTGACGTTCAAAAATAAAACATTTGAAAACGGACCATTTTCCACATTTCTGAAGCATGACGTAATGGGGGGGTGTTATCTCTTTTGTCGAAAACCAGCCGTTTTTGCTCGAACATTAAATGCCTCCAAATGGTATTTAATTAACTTCCCGAGCCCCTGGAAGCATGAAAATCACTTTAAACATGCTAATTTTAGCTCTAACACTGATGATCCACCTACAAATGTGAACTGACGTTCAAAAATAAAACATTTGAAAACGGACCATTTTCCACATTTCTGAAGCATGACGTAATGGGGGGGTGTTATCTCTTTTGTCGAAAATCAGCCGTTTTTGCTCGAACATTAAATGCCTCCAAATGGTATTTAATTAACTTCCCGGGGTGAAGAAACCCTTTTTGAGAACTCAGAGTGAGTAAATTGGCCATTTTCATGCACTTTTAACCATTCCATAAATCTTGTGTTTTGGGCCCCTGGAAGCATGAAAATCACTTTAAACATGCTAATTTTAGCTCTAACACTGATGATCCACCTACAAATGTGAACTGACGTTCAAAAATAAAACATTTGAAAACGGACCATTTTCCACATTTACGTAATGGGGGGGTGTTATCTCTTTTGTCGAAAATCAGCCGTTTTTGCTCGAACATTAAATGCCTCCAAATGGTATTTAATTAACTTCCCGAGCCCCTGGAAGCATGAAAATCACTTTAAACATGCTAATTTTAGCTCTAACACTGATGATCCACCTACAAATGTGAACTGACGTTCAAAAATAAAACATTTGAAAACGGACCATTTTCCACATTTCTGAAGCATGACGTAATGGGGGGGTGTTATCTCTTTTGTCGAAAATCAGCCGTTTTTGCTCGAACATTAAATGCCTCCAAATGGTATTTAATTAACTTCCCGGGGTGAAGAAACCCTTTTTGAGAACTCAGAGTGAGTAAATTGGCCATTTTCATGCACTTTTAACCATTCCATAAATCTTGTGTTTTGGGCCCCTGGAAGCATGAAAATCACTTTAAACATGCTAATTTTAGCTCTAACACTGATGATCCACCTACAAATGTGAACTGACGTTCAAAAATAAAACATTTGAAAACGGACCATTTTCCACATTTCTGAAGCATGACGTAATGGGGGGGTGTTATCTCTTTTGTCGAAAATCAGCCGTTTTTGCTCGAACATTAAATGCCTCCAAATGGTATTTAATTAACTTCCCGAGCCCCTGGAAGCATGAAAATCACTTTAAACATGCTAATTTTAGCTCTAACACTGATGATCCACCTACAAATGTGAACTGACGTTCAAAAATAAAACATTGAAAACGGACCATTTTCCACATTTCTGAAGCATGACGTAATGGGGGGGTGTTATCTCTTTTG